>NC_136328.1:4547316-4825468 GCF_964198595.1 Lampetra fluviatilis
TGTGGCGTGTGTGTGGTGTGTGTGTGGGGTGTGTGTGATGTATGTGGCGTGTGTGTGTGTGGCGTGTGTGTGGTGTGTGTGTGGTGTGTGTGTGGCGTGTGTGTGTGTGGTGTGTGTGTGGTGTGTGTGGTGTGTGTGTGGTGTGTGTGTGGTGTGTGTGTGGCGTGTGTGTGTGTGGTGTGTGTGTGGTGTGTGTGTGGCGTGTGTGTGTGTGGTGTGTGTGTGGTGTGTGTGGCGTGTGTGTGTGTGGTGTGTGTGGCGTGTGTGGCGTGTGTGTGTGGTGTGTCGTGTGTGTGTGTGGTGTGTGTGTGTGTGGTGTGTGTGGCGTGTGTGGTGTGTGTGTGGTGTGTGTGTGTGGTGTGTGTGGTGTGTGTGTGTGTGGCGTGTGTGTGTGGTGAGTGTGTGGTGTGTGTGTGGCGTGTGTATGTGTGTGTGTGTGGTGTGTGTGTGTGGCGTGTGTGTGTGGTGTGTGTGTGTGTGGCGTGTTTGTGTGTGGTGTGTGTGTGGCGTGTGTGTGTGTGGTGTGTGGCGTGTGTGTGTTTGGTGTGTGTGTGGCGTGTGTGTGGTGTGTGTGTGGGGTGTGTGTGATGTATGTGGCGTGTGTGTGTGTGGCGTGTGTGTGGTGTGTGTGTGGTGTGTGTGTGGTGTGTGTGGTGTGTGTGTGGCGTGTGTGTGTGTGGTGTGTGTGTGGTGTGTGTGTGGCGTGTGTGTGTGTGGTGTGTGTGTGTGTGTGGTGTGTGTGTGTGTGTGGTGTGTGTGTGTGGTGTGTGTGGTGTGTGTGTGGCGTGTGTGTGCGTGGCGTGTGTGTGTGGTGTGTGTTGGTGTGTGTGTGGCGTGTGTGTGTGGTGTGTGTGTGTGGTGTGTGTGTGGCGTGTGTGTGTGTGGCGTGTGTGTGTGTGGCGTGTGTGTGTGTGGCGTGTGTGTGGTGTGTGTGTGTGTGGCGTGTGTGTGTGTGGCGTGTGTGTGTGTGGCGTGTGTGTGTGGTGTGTGTGTGTGGTGTGTGTGTGTGGCGTGTGTGTGTGTGGCGTGTGTGTGTGTGGCGTGTGTGTGTGTGGCGTGTGTGTGTGTGGCGTGTGTGTGTGTGGCGTGTGTATGTGGCGTGTGTGTGTGTGTGGCGTGTGTGTGTGTGGCGTGTGTGTGTGTGGCGTGTGTGTGTTTGACCGTTCAGCGAGCACAGTAGAAATATACGGTGGAGCGGGGACGTGATTGCGTTCGACTCTTTTGTTTTGCCGGGACACTTTGTGGACTGAAGGTCTCATCGGTTACGGGGGCTGTTTGCAATCAATCAATCAGGTCTTGATTTCTCTGGCATTATTTCGTGCAAAGGATGCCATTCAAAGTGTTGTACAGATAAATTAAAAAAACATTGATATTAGATTCTAGATTTGAAGCCTTCCGTGACTGCAAGGATTCATATTCTTAGGTTTTTTCGGTAAAGTCACGTAGACAAAAAATTCAAATTAAAATTTATAAAAGTAAAATTTTATTAATTTAAATTTAAAAAAAATAAAATTAATAAAAATACAATTTTATTCATTTAATATTAATAAAAATAAAATTGTATTAATTTTTTATCTACGTGACTTTGCCGAAAAAACCTAAGAATATTGTTAATAGACTAAATCACAACAAGAAGAAAAGCAAAATGCATATTAAACAAACTTGTATCATAATAAGTTAATCTTGAAGGCATTCTCGATTTGAAGTTTTCGTGACTGCAGGGATCCATAACTCTTTGGCTCTTTCGGTGAAGTCACGTGGGTAGAAAATATAAAATACATTCAACCACGGCGTTTCGATTGCAACACAAGCAATCGTCATCAGGTGTGAAAACTACAGCAGGACATTTTTTAGAGTACTATTGAAATAACATGTTTGCCATACTTCCCCACCCACGGGCGGTGTTGGTTCGGAGAAGCGGTGGTGGTGGTACCCCCCCTCCCCACACCCCGCACAACCAATTCTGATATCGCTCGCCACTGATGCTAGCCGTGATCAGTGACGAACTGCGGCTAAACATCGGCGCAAGGCATTTGTAAACACAGCGGCTCCGATTTGTCGGAGCGATATCATTTGGCCCTCCCTCTGCCTTTTTAAATAATCATCATCGTCTAGATTGACAAAGGCGTTTCTTCATAACTGCGTGTTGTCGTGTTTAGGCTGCGTACGGTGCGAACGAAGTTCAACACACGTGCACACATGATGGGTATGGGTCTCAGTGGGTCTCTATTAGAGTCTCTGCATGTTTGCGGGTCTCTATGGGTCTCTATGAGTCTATTCCTTCCGATATAATGAAGGCACTGGGAGAAACGGCACTTTGAATTCATCATCATCTACATTGACGAACTTATTTATTTATAACTGCTTCTTGCTGTTGTGTGTTAGTTTGTTGTCCTTCCGAATATCTGGAGACTTAATGTCAACTGAAAGCGTAAATAAACGATGAAACGTAGACAACAATTATACTAAATAAAATGATAAAAATTACAAATAATGTTTTTTTTTACTCTGATAAAATATTAAAATAATAAATATTTTGCAATGTGATCAAATAAAAAAAAAAATTTTACTCTTTTAAAATATAAAAATTATGGTTTTTTTTACTCTGATAAAATATAAATATATTTTTTTTACTTCTGATAAAATATAAAAATAATATATATTTTTACGCTGATAAAATATAAAATAAGGTATAATTTTTTACTCCGTTGAAATGTGAAAATAATAAAATTCACTCTGATAAAATATGAAATAATGCATAATCTTTTTTCTTTGTTGAATTATTAAAATAATTAAATTTCACTGATAAAACATAAAATTCGATATTTTTTCCACTCTGATGAATCATTAAATAATGCATGTGTTACCCTGAAAAAATATAAAATAAGCATTTTTCACTCTGATAAAATATTAAATAATGCATAATGTTTTACTTTCATAAAATATAAAAAAATAATATACGTTTTACTCTGTTGAAATATAAAAGTTAGAACGAAAAAATAATGTTTCTATATATTTTTTGACTCTGATCGCATTTACAATTTCCCCACACAGAACCGGCCCTCAGCATTGCACCGAACCACGTGACCGTGGTCCCCGAATATAAATCAGTTCGTTGGGTTCGTAGCTCGGCCCAGTGCGCCAACCACTGCACCACCGCTCCACACTTGCCAATGTGTGCGGGCTCTAATTTAAATCAATCACTCTCTCTCTCGATTGAAATCCACATTTCTCTAGAACTGATGTGTGTGTGTGTGTAGTTTGTTGTCCTTCACACGCACCTCTGATGAGCAACTGGTTGGCTACGTACGGTGCGAAAGAAGTTCAACTCACACACACATCATATTGACGCGAATTTAACAACATCACTCCATCGACCTTGCCTCGTTTGGTGAAGCGGCAGCGTTCGTTTAAACACGCGAACTGTGCAGCGGCTTCACCCTTGCTGGTTCTCATCAGAAGTGCCAGGAGTTAGTTGTTGTTGTTTACTGTATCCTCAAATCTTGTAACTCAATTTTAACCCACTTCCCAATGTGGCATCGACTGCACGGCCAACACCAGTGAAGATTATCTGAGCCTCTAGGTCGACTCAAACGTATGTTGAAGGCTATACGGGGGATTTTCGTCTTTGTGTATGTGTGTTGTGGGGGAGTGGTGGTGCAACGGTTAGCGCGCTGCGATACGAACCCGGCGACCCGAGGTTCGATTCCCGCTCACGGCCAACACCCAGTGACGATTATCTGAACCGGTCGTGGGCCTCGCCTAGGTCGACTCAGCCTCAAATGAGTACCTGGTGCGTGTGTAAACATCGCCACTAGGGAGACAAAGGCGGGCGGGCGTGGTGCTGGCCACCCACCCCCTCGTGTGCCGTGCCGGCCTTCATAGGTGCTCGCTAACAGCACTTGCCCCTACAGTATGTTAAGGCTATACGGGGGATCTTTATCTTTGTGTAGGTGTGTGTGTGTAGGTGTGTGTGTGTGTAGGTGTGTGTGTAGGTGTGTGTGTAGGTGTGTGTAGGTGTGTGTGTAGGTATGTGTGTAGGTGTGTAGGTGTGTGTGGTGTGTGTGTAGGTGTGTGTGTAGGTGTGTGTGTAGGTGTGTGTGTAGGTGTGTAGGTGTGTGTGTAGTAGTGTGTCTAGGTGTGTGTAGGTGTGTGTAGGTTTGTGTAGGTGTGTGTAGGTGTAGGTGTGTGTAGGTGTGTGTGTGTAGGTGTGTGTGTAGGTGTGTGTGTAGGTGTGTGTGTAGGTGTGTGTGTGTAGGTGTGTGTGTAGGTGTGTGTGTGTAGGTGTGTGTGTAGGTGTGTGTGTGTAGGTGTGTGTGTAGGTGTGTGTGTGTAGGTGTGTGTGTGTAGGTGTGTGTGTGTAGGTGTGTGTGTGTAGGTGTGTGTGTGTAGGTGTGTGTGTGTAGGTGTGTGTGTGTAGGTGTGTGTGTGTAGGTGTGTGTGTGTAGGTGTGTGTGTGTAGGTGTGTGTGTGTAGGTGTGTGTGTGTAGGGGTGTGTGTGTAGGTGTGTGTGTGTGTAGGTGTGTGTGTGTAGGGGTGTGTGTGTAGGTGTGTGTGTGTAGGTGTGTGTGTGTAGGTGTGTGTGTGTAGGTGTGTGTGTGTAGGTGTGTGTGTGTAGGTGTGTGTGTGTAGGTGTGTGTGTGTAGGTGTGTGTGTGTAGGTGTGTGTGTGTAGGTGTGTGTGTGTAGGTGTGTGTGTGTAGGTGTGTGTGTGTAGGTGTGTGTGTGTAGGTGTGTGTGTGTAGGTGTGTGTGTGTAGGTGTGTGTAGGTGTGTGTGTGTCTAGGTGTGTGTCTAGGTGTGTGTGTAGGTGTGTGTGTGTAGGTGTGTGTGTAGGTGTGTGTGTGTAGGTGTGTGTGTAGGTGTGTGTGTAGGTGTGTGTGTAGGTGTGTGTAGGTGTGTGTAGGTGTGTGTGTGTAGGTGTGTGTGTGTAGGTGTGTGTGTAGGTGTGTGTGTGTAGGTGTGTGTGTGTAGGTGTGTGTGTGTAGGTGTGTGTGTAGGTGTGTGTGTGTAGGTGTGTGTGTGTAGGTGTGTGTGTGTAGGTGTGTGTGTGTAGGTGTGTGTGTGTAGGTGTGTGTGTGTAGGTGTGTGTGTGTAGGTGTGTGTGTGTAGGGGTGTGTGTGTAGGTGTGTGTGTGTGTAGGTGTGTGTGTGTAGGTGTGTGTGTGTAGGTGTGTGTGTAGGTGTGTGTGTGTAGGTGTGTGTGTGTCTAGGTGTGTGTGTAGGTGTGTGTGTGTAGGTGTGTGTGTGTAGGTGTGTGTGTGTAGGTGTGTGTGTGTAGGTGTGTGTGTGTAGGTGTGTGTGTGTAGGTGTGTGTGTAGGTGTGTGTGTGTAGGTGTGTGTGTGTAGGTGTGTGTGTGTAGGTGTGTGTGTGTAGGTGTGTGTGTGTAGGTGTGTGTGTGTAGGTGTGTGTGTGTAGGTGTGTGTAGGTGTGTGTGTGTCTAGGTGTGTGTCTAGGTGTGTGTGTAGGTGTGTGTGTGTAGGTGTGTGTGTAGGTGTGTGTGTGTAGGTGTGTGTGTAGGTGTGTGTGTAGGTGTGTGTGTAGGTGTGTGTGTAGGTGTGTGTAGGTGTGTGTAGGTGTGTGTAGGTGTGTGTGTGTAGGTGTGTGTGTGTCTAGGTGTGTGTGTAGGTGTGTGTGTGTAGGTGTGTGTGTAGGTGTGTGTGTAGGTGTGTGTGTGTAGGTGTGTGTGTAGGTGTGTGTGTGTAGGTGTGTGTGTAGGTGTGTGTGTGTAGGTGTGTGTGTAGGTGTGTGTGTGTAGGTGTGTGTGTAGGTGTGTGTGTGTGTGTGAGCGAGCACGTGCTCTGCGTGAGCGCTTCCCCGCGCAGGTGTCAGATTAAAATCACCACCGAGAGGGATGAGCGGGAACGGAGAGAACGGGGCGGGCGGGAGGGTGGTGGAGAGGGGGGGGGATTGGGGGGATTGGGGGGATTGGGGGGATTGGGGGGAGGGGCGATGGAAAGTCGAGCGGTGGTGGAGCGGTTAGCGCGTTGCGCGACGAATCCGGCCACATGAGTTCGATCCCCGCTCGCAGCTAAAATCGGTGATTATAATGTAGTTACTGCACCGCTGATAACACTGTGTAACCAAAAACATTTTAGTTCCTGGGTAGTAAGTGTTATTTCCTAATTGCTTATGCCTCAAAAGTACAAAACATGGCTATTATTACCCACAAACTTTGCGTTTGTGACCAGTAACAGTGATATTTTGAAATGTACCTATTTTCAATGAGAAAACTTGTGCATTTGTGTCATTCCTTCACGTAAAGTCCTGGTCACAAAAGCAAAGTTTGTGGGGAATAATAGCCATGTTCTATACTTTTTAGACATAAGCAATAAAAAGAAAACACTTACTACCTAGGAACAAAAGTTGTGTTACATCGTGTATTGTAGTCGCTACGCTACTGGCAGTCACCCACAGCCCAAGAGGACACCACACGAAGCCTTCACTTCAGGCCAAATCCGCGATCTCACATTCTCACGGCGTGCCAGGCAATGCGATTCCCACCCTGCCATCTACCCACCCACCCCACCCACCACCCACCCCACCCACCACCCACCCCACCCACCACCCCCCCACCCACACCCCCACCCACCCACCCCCCCACCCACCACCCACCCACCCCATCCACCCACCACCCCACCCACCACCCACCCACCACCCCACCTACCCACCACCCATCCACCCACCCCACCACCCCACCCACCACCCCACCACCCCACCCACCACCCACGCCACCCACCACCCCACCCACCCACCACCCACCAATAATATATATTTACATTTGATTTCTACTGAAGTCCGCGGTCACTGAAGTCGAACATTTGGCTTTGGTGGTGCGGGGGGGGTGTGTGACGGGGGCAGGGGGCATCCCAAGGGCGGCATTAAAATGAAAGCAAAAGGAAAGGCAAACACAGACAGAAAAAGGCCAATAAATATGCAACGGTGGAGTGGTGTAAAGTCAATTTCCCTACCCCCACCTCGTCCCGCCACCCTACATTAGACGTGAGAGGTGCCCGGGTGCGCACGATAAACATAAGTGCCATTCGTTCACGTCTGGAATTCAAAAAAAATAAATCCACCCGAAAATATATTACAAAAAAAAGTCATTCCGACTATTTCCCAGAGTTTCACGGCGACTCCCTCCCTCCCTCTGCCTCCCTCTGCCCACTCCCTCCCTCCCTCCCTCTGCCTCCCTCGCTACGAGAGCTGTGGCTCCCAGCTGGAAGCATCTTCGCCGCCCCATGTTGCAGATACACTCGTGTGCGCGTGTCTGCGTGCGTGCATGCGCGGTTCAAACGCCAGCGGCAGCCCTGGAGAATATCCTGTGGGTGCAGTTGACCGCACTACCGCTCCCCACACACATATATATACATGCCAACACAGGGGGCAAATGTGCCCCCAGCCCCCCCCACCCCACCACCACCGCCCCCCCCTCCATATAGCCTGGAGGAATCCGATGAGCTATGAAGCTCTTTTCACAGTTGTCCTATAAGGGGCATGGGGCGGCGGGGGAGGCGGGAAGTTACATCAACGCACAATGCACCGACGACAAAAAAACCGACATGATTGCAAAATAGAGAGCATGTAAGGAAGTCACTAAAGGTAAATCATAAATATAGATAAAGTGTAAGAGTACAGATTGCACAGGTACGTGAATTTGTGCCGATCTTCACCTTTGGAACCGCATTTGCCAGTAGAAAAATATGATAATTGTTTTTTTTGAGGTGTGCGCCTTTTGGCGTCATCTGGTCCAACACCACGTGAGACTAGGCTCTAAGGAAAGCTGTCTCGGGTGTGGACCAATCAACTTCAAGGACAGTGCATTCATTATCAGAGTTGTGTTTTTTGATGGCATTACGACTGCAAGTATTGTGGTCTATGCAAACATACCTCTTTGTAAAAAAAGGTGTCAGTTTTGTTGCCAGATAAAAGGGTAAAAAAAACAATTATCATACTTCCGATCTTGTTTACACCAATTGCAAGCTTGGGACAAGGCAGCAGCAACAGCAGCCAAACAACAACAACAGTCCCAGACCCCACACCAAGACAACAACACGAAAGTCATTCAATTGCACCGCGCATCCGTAAACAAACATCGCCACGAACTAGGGAGACAAAGGCGGTCGGGCGTGGTACTGGCCACATATATAGGTGCCACTCGCTAAACGCACTTGCCCAAGCATTTTGTCAATGCTATGCGGGTGACCTTTGTATTTAGCTTTGTATCTCACGGCGTCGTTCACACTGTGTTGAAATGAGAGAAACACTGCCCGGCAAATGACTTCATTGGATGGATCGTTGTAACGCAAGACCGTGAGGAATTGTGTTAGGCGATTCACGCTCCACTCGCCACTGATGTTCAGCCGTGGCCAGGGCTCGAACTCTGGAATGTGCTGGGTTCGTGGCGCGGTGCGCTAACCACTGCGCCACGACTCCCCCCGCCCCTCCCCCCACACATAAAAGGGCCACCCATTGAGTCGGGACGCAACAATCTGTCACAACTTGACGCCTAACCCCCCCCCCCTCCCTGTACGCAAGCGGACTTTTTACACCCCCCCTCCCCCCCGAATCCTATAGAACGGCCGATATTTAATCCACGCAGAAACGATCAAGGGTGAATAATTTTGACGTGTTTAAGCAAACAGGCAGAACACCGCCGTCTATCGAACTAATTTGAAGGCCAATGTAGACACATTATTATCGAGGCTTAACCCCCCCCCCCGTTTCCTATCCGTACATTGTCAGTAGACCCCCCCCCCCCCATATGCACTCATTTGGGTTAACCCCCCCTCCCCCCTCCATGCGTACGTACGAGATGCATGGCCCCAAACACGGATGAACACGTGACATGCACCAGCACACACACCCAGACAAACGCGTGGGCGCCATACACAGCAAAACAAACGCACACAAAGACAAAGATCACCCGAGTAGCCTTAGCAGACTCCTGGGGCAAGTGCTGTTAGCGAGCGGCACCTATGAAAGCCGGCAGGGCACACGGTCGAGTGGGTGGCCAACACCACGCCCAGCCGCATTTGTCTCCCCAGTGGCGATGTTTACACACCGCGCCAGGTACTCATTTGAGGCTGAGCCGGCCTAGGGGAGGCCCAGGACCGGTTCAAATAATCGTCACCGGTGTTGGCCGTGAGCGGGCATCGAACTGGGGTAGCCAGGTTCGCTGCGCAGCGTAGCGCTACCCGCTGCATCACCACTGGCCCATACGTGCACAGACACACAGACAAACACACCACACACAAACCACAACATCCGAAATTCGCCACGCGAAGTGTCGCAGGCAGGAGGTCACGGGACAGACCCAGATGCCGTGGGTTGACTGACTGAGATCACTGGCAGATGTACCAGCCGTGCTCCCCACTGTGTCACCTCGCTGCGTTTTATCCGCCCGGCGCTCGACTCGTTGTTGTGAGCGTCGCTCCTCCGCCCTCCGTTGTTGCTGGAGGACGACTGCCTCCAACTGTCCAGTAGCAGCAGCAGCAGCAGCAGCGTCCTTCACGAACCTCCTCCTCCTTTGAGGCCGATCTTGACACCGCTGATACCGGTCATCGGCAAGTCCACTCAGCTCCACGTCCTCCCTGTTCTCCAGCCCCATGCAAACACTTGCACACACAGATACCGTCACGCGTACGCGCACAACCACAACATATGTACAGACGCACGCACACACACACATAACAAAGACACACTGACACACACGTAAAACCGATAAACACACCAAAACAAACACAAATACATAAACCAAAGCAGACACACACAGACACATACACACACACACACGCGTGCACAGACATGCACAGATAAAGATCCCCCGTATAGGCCTCAACATACTTTTGGGGCAAGTTTTGTTAGAGAGCACCTATGAAGGAGGGCACGGCACACGGAGGGGTGGGTGGCCAACACCACGCCCGGCCGCCTTTGTCTCCTCATTGATGATGTATACACACCACACTAGAAATTCACTTGAGGCTGAGTCGACCTAGGGGAGGCCCAGGACCGTTTCAGATAATCGTCACTAGTGCTGACCGTAAGCGGGAATCGAACCCAGGTCACCGGGTTCGTAGCACAGCAGACACACTCACATACACCCACGCACACCCACACACACCCACGCACATCCACACACATACATCCAAACACATCCACACACAACAACAACCGCCATTCGCCACTAAGTGGCGGTGACGTCACCACGACGCTTGTGCCAGGCTATGTGCACCTTGAGGCCACGTGAAGTGTCGAACGCCCGCTGGCATGAGGTCACGGGGCAGACCCAGATGCCACGGGTCGAATAACTGAGACGACTGGCTGATGCACCACCTGTGCCCCCTACTGTGCCAACTTGCTGTGCTTTAGCCACCCGGCGCTCCGCTCGTTGTTGTGAGCGTCGCTCCTCCGCCCTCCGTTGTTGTTGGAGGGCGACTGCCTCCAACTGCCCAGTAGCAGCGTCCTTCACGAGCCTCCTCCACAGAGGCCGATCTTGACACCGCTGGTATCAGTCATCGGCAAGTCCACTCAGCTCCACGTCCTCCTGTACCACATCACTCCATCTCCTCTCTAGCCCGTGCCGCGGCCGTTTAGCCCCCTCGATCCGGCCGAACAAAAGCTGTTTAGGCATGCGGTGGTTGGGCATGCGGGCTACATGACCCAGCCAACGCAGCTTTGCCTGCCGGAGGAGCTCACCAATGGGACTTTGTCCACATCTTGCAAGGATTTGTGAGCTCCTCACACAATCCAGCGTGGTTAAACCCAGGATGGATTGTAGGCAGGCCAGCCTAAATGTTTCAAACCAGCGAAGATGTTCCATTAGTGGGGTCCACACACATCCACACACATCCACACACACACCCACACCCATCCATACACACCACACCCACACATCCACACACCCACACACACACATCCACACACACCACACACACACATCCACACACACCCACACACATCCACACACATCCACACACATCCACAAACACCCACACACACACACCCACACACACACATCCACACGCACCCACACACACACACCCACACACCCACACACATCCACACACACCCACACACAGACACACACACATCCACACACACACACATCCACAAACACCCACACACCCACACACACCCACACACACACCCACACACACACATCCACACACACCCACCCCACACACACACACATTCACACACACCCACACACACCCACACACACACACCCACACACACCCACACACACACATCCACACACACCCACACACACACACCCACACACACACATCCACACACATACACACACACACACCCACACACACACATCCACACACATACACACACACACCCACACACCCACACACACACATACACACACACACCCACACACTCACACACCCACACACACACATCCACACACACACACCCACACACCCACACTCACACACACACACACACCCACACACACTCACACACCCACACACCCACACACACACACCCACACACACCCACACACACCCACACACCCACACTCACACACCCACACACACACATCGAGTTGCATTGCCGGCGGTCGAATCGAGCTGACCAAATTGCCCAACCCCCCCTCCCCGTTCTACCAACCAAACATCTCCACCCCCATGATCCCCCCCCCCCTATCCTCCCTCCTCGCCCCTTCCCTCCCGTCACCTCTCACCCACGCTCCCACGCTCGACTCAGTCACACCTCTGAGACTCAACACCTCCACTCTCCCGCCTGGCCACGCAGAGCCCACCAGGGCCCTACCAGATGGGCCACTCCACACAGTGGCTCCCCGTGGTGGCTCCCCCGTGGCTCCCCCGTGGTGGCTCCCCCGTGGTGGCTCCCCCGTGGTGGCTCCCCGTGGTGGCTCCCCCGTGGCTCCCCCGTGGCTCCCCGTGGTGGCTCCCCCGTGGTGGCTCCCCCGTGGTGGCTCCCCCGTGGCTCCCCCGTGGTGGCTCCCCCGTGGTGGCTCCCCCGTGGCTCCCCGTGGTGGCTCCCCCGTGGTGGCTCCCCCGTGGTGGCTCCCCCGTGGCTCCCCGTGGTGGCTCCCCTGTGGTGGCTCCCCCGTGGTGGCTCCCCCGTGGCTCCCCGTGGTGGCTCCCCCGTGGTGGCTCCCCCGTGGTGGCTCCCCCGTGGCTCCCCCGTGGTGGCTCCCCGTGGTGGCTCCCCCGTGGTGGCTCCCCCGTGGCTCCCCGTGGTGGCTCCCCGTGGTGGCTCCCCGTGGTGGCTCCCCGTGGTGGCTCCCCGTGGTGGCTCCCCGTGGTGGCTCCCCCGTGGTGGCTCCCCCGTGGCTCCCCGTGGTGGCTCCCCGTGGTGGCTCCCCCGTGGTGGCTCCCCGTGGTGGCTCCCCCGTGGTGGCTCCCCCGTGGTGGCTCCCCCGTGGTGGCTCCCCCGTGGTGGCTCCCCCGTGGCTCCCCCGTGGTGGCTCCCCCGTGGTGGCTCCCCCGTGGTGGCTCCCCCGTGGTGGCTCCCCCGTGGTGGCTCCCCCGTGGTGGCTCCCCCGTGGCTCCCCGTGGTGGCTCCCCGTGGTGGCTCCCCCGTGGTGGCTCCCCCGTGGTGGCTCCCCCGTGGCTCCCCGTGGTGGCTCCCCGTGGTGGCTCCCCCGTGGCTCCCCGTGGTGGCTCCCCGTGGTGGCTCCCCCGTGGTGGCTCCCCGTGGTGGCTCCCCGTGGTGGCTCCCCGTGGTGGCTCCCCGTGGTGGCTCCCCGTGGTGGCTCCCCGTGGTGGCTCCTCGCTGTGTCGCCTCCTCCTTCCAGCTCGCTCTCCCCTCTCCTTCACTACCTGCTGCCCTCCACCCCGCGCCACACGGCGACACCATGTGTGTGTGTGGCTGTGTGTGTGTGGCTGTGTGTGTGTGTGGCTGTGTGTGTGTGTGGCTGTGTGTGTGTGTAGCTGTGTGTGTGTGTGTGGCTGTGTGTGTGTGTAGCTGTGTGTGTGTGTGTGGCTGTGTGTGTGTGTGTGGATGTGTGTGTGGTTGTGTGTGTGTGGCTGTATGTGTGTGTGGCTGTGTGTGTGGTTGTGTGTGTGTGGCTGTGTGTGTGTGGCTGTGTGTGTGTGGCTGTGTGTGTGTGGCTGTGTGTGTGTGGCTGTATGTGTGTGTAGCTGTGTGTGTGTGTGGCTGTGTGTGTGTATGGCTGTGTGTGTGTGTGGCTGTGTGTGTGTGGCTGTGTGTGTGTGGCTGTATGTGTGTGTGGCTGTGTGTGTGGTTGTGTGTGTGTGGCTGTGTGTGTGTGGCTGTGTGTGTGTGGCTGTGTGTGTGTGGCTGTATGTGTGTGTAGCTGTGTGTGTGTGGCTGTGTGTGTGTATGGCTGTGTGTGTGTGTGGCTGTGTGTGTGTGTGGATGTGTGTGTGGCTGTATGTGTGTGTAGCTGTGTGTGTGTGTGGCTGTGTGTGTGTGTGGCTGTGTGTGTGTGGCTGTGTGTGTGTGGCTGTGTGTGTGTGGCTGTATGTGTGTGTAGCTGTGTGTGTGTGTGGCTGTGTGTGTGTATGGCTGTGTGTGTGTGTGGCTGTGTGTGTGTGGTTGTGTGTGTGTGGCTGTGTGTGTGTGTGGCTGTGTGTGTGTGTGGCTGTGTGTGTGTGTGGCTGTGTGTGTGTGTGTGGCTGTGTGTGTGTGTGGCTGTGTGTGTGTGTGGCTGTGTGTGTGTGTGGTTGTGTGTGTGTGTGTGGCTGTGTGTGTGTGTGTGGCTGTGTGTGTGTGTGGCTGTGTGTGTGTGGCTGTATGTGTGTGTGGCTGTGTGTGTGTGTGTGGCTGTGTGTGTGTGTGTGGCTGTGTGTGTGTGTGGTTGTGTGTGTGTGGATGTGTGTGTGTGTGTGGCTGTGTGTGTGTGTGGCTGTGTGTGTGTGTGGCTGTGTGTGTGTGTGGTTGTGTGTGTGTGTGTGGCTGTGTGTGTGTGTGGCTGTGTGTGTGTGTGGCTGTGTGTGTGTGGCTGTATGTGTGTGTGGCTGTGTGTGTGTGTGTGGCTGTGTGTGTGTGTGTGGCTGTGTGTGTGTGTGGTTGTGTGTGTGTGGATGTGTGTGTGTGTGGCTGTGTGTGTGTGTGAGACTGACTGCCCTATATGACATCATAACAACAGTCTGGACCACTGGACGGGTTCCGCAGGACTGGAAGGATGCCCTGGTGGTCCCCCTCTTTAAGAAGGGGGACCGTACCGACTGTAACAACTACAGGGGCATCTCACTCCTCAGTGTGCCGGGTAAGGTCCTGGCAAGGATTATTCAACATCGCCTTGCTAGGCACGCTGAGGAGAGGCTTGCAGAGCCCCAATGCGGTTTCAGGAAAGGGCGGTCCTGCACAGATGCCATATTTTCTGTCCGTTTGCTCCAGCAGAGGTGTAGGGAATTCCAAAAAGACCTACATCTCTGCTTTATTGACCTGGTCAAGGCCTATGATACCATCAGTAGGACTGGGCTCTGGGTTGTTCTTCGTGCTTTCGGAGTCCCTGACCCTCTGCTCACGATCATTAAGGACCTTCATGATGGTGAGCGGGCCCGGGTAAAACTACGTGGCCGGGAGTCGGAGCCTTTCCCTGTACACCTTGGGGTGCGACAGGGATGTCCTCTGGCTCCCACATTATTTAACATCTATTTCGACTGCGTAGTTCGTGAAGCCTTCAATAGCTATACCGGGGGAATTTCCATTTGGTACAGATATAATGGGAGGCTGATCGACGCCCGGGTGCGATCAAGGGATGGCTCCCTATTGGTCAACCACGTTATGTATGCCGATGATTTGGTAATAGCTGCTCATTCAGAAGAGGAGTTGGAGACGCTGCTGCTGAGACTGGATCATGCCACTAAGAGGTGGGGCCTTACCATCAGCCCCACCAAAACTAAGCACCTGCCTGGGTATTTTGTACCATCGGACACTCCACCCCCACAACTCCCAATCGGTGATGGGGCAGTTGTGGAGAGAGTGGAGAGTTTCCCATACCTGGGCAGTGTGCTTATGACCGGCTCCAGTTTATCAGCAGTGGTCTCACTCCGAATCAGTTGAGCGGCAATATCTTTTCATCGGTTGCGTAACGCTGTGTGGGAGCTACCTGGTCTGTCGCTCCGCACGAAGCTTCAGGTCTTCTCGGCCACGGTCATTCCCTCCCTTCTCTACGCTTGCGAAACGTGGACCCCCCTAGTGGAGCATCTTCGCCGGTTGGAAACATTTAGGCTGGCCTGCCTACGATCCATCCTGGGTTTAACCAGGCTGGATTGTGTGAGGAACTCACAAGTCCTTGAAAGATCTGGGCAAAGTCCCATCAGTGAGCTCCTCCGGCAGGCAAGGCCGCGTTGGCTGGGTCATGTAGCCCGCATGCCCAGCCACCGCATGCCTAAACAGCTTTTGTTCGGCCGGATCGAGGGGGCTAAACGGGCGCGGCACGGGCTAGAGAAGAGATGGAGTGATGTGGTACAGGAGGATGTGGAGCTGAGTGGACTTGCCGATGACTGGTACCAGCGGTGTCAAGATCGGCCTCAGTGGAGGAGGCTCGTGAAGGACGCTACTGGGCAGTTGGAGGCAGTCACCCTCCAACAACAACGGAGGGCGGAGGAGCGACGCTCACAACAACGAGCGGAGCGCCGGGTGGCTAAAGCACAGGAAGTTGGTACAGTAGGGGGCACAGGTGGTGCATCAGCCAGTCATCTCGGTCATCTCGGTCAGTCGACCCGTGGCACCTGGGTCTGCCCCGTGACCTCCTGCCAGCGGGCGTTCGACACTTCACGTGGCCTCAAGGTGCACATGGCCTGGCACAAGCGTCGTGGTGACGTCACCGCCACTTAGTGGCGAATGGCGGTTGTTGTTGTGGCTGTGTGTGTGGCTGTGTGTGTGGCTGTGTGTGTGGCTGTGTGTATGGCTGTGTGTGTGTATGGCTGTGTGTGTGTGGCTGTGTGTGTGTGTATGGCTGTGTGTGTGTGTAGCTGTGTGTGTGGGAACTATTGGGTTCTCTAAGCTGCGACACCTTGGTGATCGGTGGTGGTGGAGATGATGATGATGGTGGAGATGATGATGATGGTGATGGTGGTCGTCGAGGAGATGATGATGATAATGGTGGAGATGATGATGATGGTGGAGATGATGATGGTGGTGGTGGTCATCGTGGAAATGATGATTATGGAGATGATGATAATGATGATGGTGGCGGTGGTGGTGGAGATGATGATGGTGCAGATAATGATGATGATGGTGGTCGTGATGGTGGTGGAGATTATGAAGCTGATTGCGGTAGTGGTGGAAGTGGTGGAGATAATTTTAGTGCTGGTGGTGGTGGTGGTGATGATTGTGGTGGTGGTGGAGGTGGTGGAGGAGGATAAGTGGTGGCCATGATGATGATTGAGAGGGTGGTAGAGATGATGACGATGATGATGACGGTCGTGGTAGTGGATAGAGGTGGTTTGCTAGATGGTTGTGGTGGAAACATGATGATCGAGGTGGTTGTAGTTATGATGATGATGATGATGGTGCTGGTAGTGAGTAGACGTGGGTGGATGGTGGTGATGATGGCGATGATAATATTGTAATTCATCTACAGCTGTAAAGTCTCCCTGGAGTCTCAGGGCTGCCGCGGTGGCGAGATGTTAACTACCTCGCCTGGTATGCAGGAGGTCGTGGATTCGATCTCGACCCTGATGCCTGCTGTTCATTTGTAGTTTGCGTGTCTCTCTCTCTCTCATCATCATCACGGTGGCTAGGAGATGTTAACTACCTCGCCTGGTATGCAGGAGGCCGTGGGTTCGATCCCGATCCCGACGCCTGCTGTATATTTGTAGTTTGTGTGTCTCTCCCTCTCATCAAATCTAGAATGAATTAAGTAGACGTTTTAATAACTGTTTTCTCCTACAACATCAGACTGCAGCGCCACATTTAATACGCAATACAATGACAATAGTTTAAAGCGATTTGAAGCATGTTTTATTTTTTTAGGGGGGGGGGGGCAGAGCTTCGTGACGTCATATTTGAGGGGGGGGGGGGTCTGACTTTTTGTGACGCCGTGTGACGAAGGGGAGGGGAGGGGGTCAAAAATCGTCCAAAATCGCGTGACGTCATTTATGGACGGCCCCTTTCGCAAAGAATCACGTTACTGCGTTAACGGCGCGCGGATACTGGTGGTGCAAACACGCAGACAAACATGAGTCTGATTCAGCGCCAGCACGCTCACCACAACTACCCGTGTGTAGTGATTGCAGTAGCTTGAGCCCTTGCGAAAGGTGTATATCTGGTGCTTGAACATCTTCACACAACTCCTGTTTCATGTCCATGAAGGGTGAACCCTGTTCTTGATGTGTCACACCAATCAAGGCCGTAGCCATGGAATCAACATTGGGGGGGGGGGACCAAATCTTCCAGGGGGTCTGGGGGTCCCTCCCCCCCCCCCAGAAAACAATGTTAATTTGAAAACTAATTTTTTGCCTAAAATATAAAAAAATTCACTAACACATAAGATGGACTTTTTATTTATTTTTCACAATAATGTCTAGTAGTGTATTGTATCACATTGCTCTGTTTTTTCTTTGTTTTACCTTTTCTTGTGTCATTGTAGGTAGATATTAGGAATTAATAAAGTACAACCATAACCACAATCATATAAACAGAAATCTATTTTATAGCAAAATATTGGGGGGGGGGGGGGGTGCAGCGGGGGGAGGGGTGCAGTGGGGTTGGTGGGGAGGGTGGGGATGGGGGGTGCAGCGAGGGGAGGGGTGCAGTGGGGTTGGTGGGGAGGGTGGGGATGGGGGGTGCAGCGGGGGTAGGGGTGCAGTGGGGTTGGTGGGGAGGGTGGGGATGGGGGGGTGCAGCGGGGGTAGGGGTGCAGTGGGGTTGGTGGGGAGGGTGGGGATGGGGGGGGGTTAAGGAGGGGGTGAAGGGGCCGCGTTAGGTCCCTCCACAGGAGGTCGGGAAAGTCATTACACATCTAATGAGCTGAAGAATGCCGCTCGGCCAGCCCTTGAGCACTCGTGGAGAGAGACGGACGGGCAAGGCACGCGCGCGTGTGCGTGGTTGTGTGTGTGTGTGCGTGTGTGCGTGACCTCGTGTGCGTGGTTATGTGTGTGTTCGTGTGTGCGTGGTTATGTGTGTGTGCGTGACTATGTGTGCGTGGTTATGTGTGCGTGGTTATGTGTGTGTGCGCGTGACTATGTGTGCGTGGTTATGTGTGTGTGCGTGTGTGCGTGACCTCGTGCGCGTGGTTATGTGTGCGTGGTTATGTGTGTGTGCGTGTGTGCGTGACTACGTGTGCGTGGTTATGTGTGCGTGGTTATGTGTGTGTGCGTGTGTGCGTGACTACGTGTGCGTGACTACGTGTGCGTGGTTATGTGTGTGTGCGTGTGGCTACGTGTGCGTGCCTATGCGTGCGTGTGTGTGTTCGTAGCTATGGGGAGCGGTGGTGCAGCGGTTAGCGCGCTGCGCTGCGACCCTGACCACCTGAGTTCGATTACCGCTCACGGCCAATACCGGTGACGATTATCTGAACCGGTTCTGGGCCTCCCCTAGGTCGACTCAGCCTCAAATGAGTCCCTGTTGCGTTGTGCTAACATCGCCACTGGGGAGACAAAGGTGGCGGGGCCTTCATAGGTGCTGCTCGCTAACAGCACTTGCCCCAACAGTCTGTTACAGGCTACACAGGGAATCTTTGTCCTTGTGTCTTTAACAGAGCTGACGATTAACCGGTTTAAGTGACTCACTGAGTCTTGAACGGGTAAACACGAGGTCCGTTACTGTAATCAGTCAGTAAATACCCAAATAATTACCCCCAAGTTGGAATGCGTTGCAGCGCTCTCACGGACAGAGACAAAGATCCCCCGTGTAGCCTTAACAGGCTGGTGGGGCAAGTGCTGTTGGCGATACCAGAGAGGGTGGGTGGACAACAGGGTTGACTGCTGTGCCAGGCTAGGTGCACGAGGAGGTCACGGGACAGGCCCAGGTGCTATTGGTTGACTGCTGTGCCAAGCTAGGTGCACGAAGAGGTCACGGGACAGGCCCAGGTGCTATTGGTTGACTGCTGTGCCAAGCTAGGTGCACGAGGAGGTCACGGGACAGGCCCAGGTGCTATTGGTTGACTGCTGTGCCAGGCTAGGTGCAGGAGGAGGTCACGGGACAGGCCCAGGTGCTATTGGTTGACTGCTGTGCCAAGCTAGGTGCACGAGGAGGTCACGGGACAGGCCCAGGTGCTATTGGTTGACTGCTGTGCCAAGCTAGGTGCAGGAGGAGGTCACGGGACAGGCCCAGGTGCTATTGGTAGACTGTCGTGCCAGGCTAGGTGCAGGAGGAGGTCACGGAACAGACCGAGGTGCCATGGGTTGACTGTCGTGCCAGGCTAGGTGCAGGAGGATGTCACGGGACAGACTCAGGTGCTATGGGTTGACTGTCGTGCCAGGCTAGGTGCAGGAGGAGGTCACGGAACAGACCCAGGTGCTATGGGTTGACTGTCGTGCCAGGCTAGGTGCAGGAGGATGTCACGGGACAAACCCAGGTGCTATGGGTTGACTGTCGTGCCAGGCTAGGTGCAGGAGGATGTCACGGGACAAACCCAGGTGCTATGGGTTGACTGTCGTGCCAGGCTAGGTGCAGGAGGATGTCACGGGACAAACCCAGGTGCTTTGGGTTGACTGTCGTGCCAGGCTAGGCAGGCTAGGTGCAGGAGGATGTCACGGGACAGACCCAGGTGCTATTGGTTGACTGCTGTGCCAAGCTAGGTGCAGGAGGAGGTCACGGGACAGACCCAGGTGCCATGGGTTGACTGCTGTGCCAGGCTATGTGCAGGAGGAGGTCACGGAACAGACCCAGGTGCTATGGGTTGACTGCTGTGCCAGGCTAGGTGCAGGAGGAGGTCACGGGACAGGCCCAGGTGCCATGGGTTGACTGCTGTGCCAGGCTAGGTGTAGGAGGAGGTCACGGGACAGACTCATGTTCCATGGGTTGACTGCTGTGCCAGGCTAGGTGCGGGAGGAGGTCACGGGACAGACCCAGGTGCCATGGGTTGACTGCCGTGCCAGGCTAGGTGCAGGAGGAGGTCACGGGACAGACCCAGGTGCTATGGGTTGACTGTCGTGCCAGGCTAGGTGCAGGAGGATGTCACGGGACAGGCCCAGGTGCCATGGGTTGACTGTCGTGCCAGGCTAGGTGCAGGAGGAGGTCACGGGACAGACCACTGCGATTTATTATTTCAGATCGTCCAAAAATTCGTATCTCGGGACTCGTTTTTTTGAACTTTTTTCGGAATAATCAAGAGAGCGAGATCGCTGGACAGACCCACGATCGCCGCTGGATGACGCGACTGCTGGAGCGACACGGATAAGCGGACAACATGCATGCCGCTTCACACTATACCCGTCCCTTCATGTCAAAGAAAATCGAAGTATTTTGTTGTTCTTCTTGGTTCTTTCGGTAAAGTCACGTAGAAGGGAAGTAATAAAATAATAAAAATAAATAAAAATAAAACATAATAAAATAATTCTCACGACGTTTCGGCCACAACGCAAGCAGCCGTCCTTTACGTGACTTTACCGAAAGAACCAAGAAGATGAATCCCTGCAGTCACGAAAGCTTTAAATTTATTTTGTTGTTGTTGTTGCTGTACCGCATCCCATCAGGCAGCCGCACTGGATTCTGGGAGCGCGTAGTTATCTTCTTAGCATCCGGGCTTTTACGGAGCGCTTTTGTCAAAGCGCTTCGCAAGAATTACAAAGAAAGGTACATTAAATTGGATGATGGGGAAAGGGTGATGGGGTTTGAGTGTTGAGGAAGGGATGGCGAGGGAGGGCGATGGTGGGGGCACGGATGAGGGTGGCGAGCTTAGGAAGGGGGAGGGTGGTGAAGGTTTTTAAGGACGCGGACAGGAAGTAGTCGAGAGATTCGCTATTTAAAAAAAAAGAGAATCGCTATAGCCTCGCTCGGTAAAGTCACGTAGTTAGAAATAAAATAAAACAAATCACGACGTTCCGATGGCAACACCAAGCGGTGGTGACGTTCGCTTGGTGTTGCAATCGAAACGTCGTGATTTGTTTAATTGTATTTTTCTACCCACGTGACTTTACCGAAAGGACCAAAGAGTAAGGATTCCTGCAGTCACGAAACCTTCAAATCGAGATTGAATCGTTCAAGCCTCGCTCGCCATGAGAAGGCGGTAGAGCTCAGCGCGCGGACTCACCTCCACCTGCTCCTGTCTGTACGGGGATCGAGTGTTGCCCCCTCGCACATTCATTGGCCGAACTCATCTCTAAACGAAACTTTAAAGGAAACTTTTTTCTTTTTATTTTACCCGGTAAGGCCCAACTGAGCTACGTTTGCTCTTCTTCAGAAGCGACCTGGCCACAAATGATAGCCAAGCGAAGTGGCTCATCGACAAATTCTCTAGACGCGCATCGATTTTAAACGTGGAGAGGGGAAAACCGGAGGACCCGGAGAAAAATCCACGCGACCACGGGGAGAGAGAGAGAGAGAGAGACACGCAGACTCCAAATATACAGCAGGCGTCAGGGTCGAGATCGAACCCGCGACCTCCTGTACACCAGGCGAGGTAGTTAACATCTCGCCACGGAGAGAGAGAGACACAAACTCCAAATATACAGCAGCAGGAGTCAGGGTCGGGATCGAACCCGCGACCTCGTGTATACCAGGCGAGGTAGTTAACATCTCGGCACCGTGCAAGGGGCCCATCCCAATGTACAAAGCAGATTATTTGGATGCTGCTGCCGCTGCTGTTGCGTTGGGAGTGATGCCACTGGGGGAAATTAACAACAAGCAAAAACAAACTCAACACGTCCGTCAATAACAACGGCGTGCGGCCTGAAATGAAAAATATATTACATGCGACGTTTCGGCCAATGGCCCTACTTTACAGCATCCAAACAGAGAGGTCAGTCGAGAGGTCGAGTTGATAGGAATGTTGTTGTCCTTCCCGCCTGTGTGATGATATAGCTCTATATTATTAGGTTTTTTCGGTAAAGTCACGTAGGTAAAACATCAAAATTAATGATGCAGCTAATTCGGCTGTGACGGTCCCACCTGATGACGGAGACTTGTGTTGCCTCCGAAACGTCGTGATTTTTGTTTTATTTTATTTTCATTAATTTTGATGTTTTACCTACGTGACTTTACCGAAAAAACCTAAGAATATGATTCCTTGCAGTCACGAAAGCTTCAAATCTAGATATAGCTATACTCGAGGAGGAAGTCACGTGACGGTGGGGAGCGGTAGTGTAGTGGCTGCAGCGCGCGGCGCTACAAACCCGGCGGCCCGAGTTCGATTCCCGATGAGTGAGTGGATGGGTGAGTGGGTGGGTGAGTGGGTGGATGAGTGGGTGAGTGGGTGAGTGGGTGGATGAGTGAGTGGGTGGGTGGATGAGTGAGTAGGTGGATGAGTGAGTGGGTGAGTGGGTGAATAGGTGGATGAGTGAGTGGGTGAATAGGTGGGTGAGTGAGTGGGTGAATAGGTGGATGAGTGGGTGGGTGGGTGAATAGGTGGATGAGTGAGTGGGTGGGTGGATGAGTGAGTAGGTGGATGAGTGAGTGGGTGAATAGGTGGATGAATGAGTGAGTGGGTGAATAGGTGAGTGAGTGAGTGAGTGGGTGAATAGGTGGGTGAGTGGGTGAGTGGGTGAATAGGTGGATGAGTGAGTGGGTGAGTGGGTGAATAGGTGGATGAGTGGGTGAGTGAGTTACCGACTGTCTTGGACGAGGGTTCCGTGGCAATGCCGATTGAAGTCGGGTGTCATCTCTCGCTCGTCGTCGTGCCTCGAACTTCAACTCTCTGGCGCGTGTTCACAATGCGCTGCGCCCATTTGTTTGTTAATCTTAACGCTTTAATTGATCATCATTATCACGAACAATACGAGTGTGTTCACGTCGCAATGATCGCTTGCTGCGAGAGACAGCTCGGAGCTAAAATGCCGGGGAAAGGGGAGGGGCAGGCACTCAACTAATAATGAGTAATTACATTAATATCGTGACAACTATTAACAGTATTAACAGGGTTATGCATGCATCGGTGGGGTAAAAGGGGCACTTTCCCCCCCAAAAGTCTGTTAAGGCTATACGGGACATCTTTGTCTATGTCTTGAACTTGTGAGCTGAGTGGACTTGCCGACGACCCCTTAACCAGCGGTGTCAAGGTCGGCCTCTGTTGGGGAGGTGGTGGAGGAGGAGGGGGCTCGTGAAGGACGCCGCTGCTGATGCTGCTGGAGGCAACAATCGCCCTCCGGCAGCAACAACAGCGGAGGGCGGAGCAGCGACGCTCACAACAACGAGCGGAGCGCCGGGCGGATAAAATGCAGCGAGGTGACACAGTAGGGGGGGGGGGGGTACAGCTGGTGGTGCATCTACCAGTCATCTCAATCAGCCGACCCATGGCACCTGCAGGGTCTGCCCCGAGATCTCCTGCACCTAGCCTGGCACAGTAGGGGGGTACAGCTAGTGGTGCACCTACTGGTCATCTCAGTCAGTCAACCCATGGCACCTGCAGGATCTGTCCCGAGACCTCCTGCACCTAGCCTGGCACAATAGGGGGCACAGCTGGTGGTGCATCTACCGGTCATCTCAGTCGGTCAACCCATGGCACCTGCAGGGTCTGTCCCGAGATCTCCTGCACCTAGCCTGGCACAGTAGGGGCTACAGCTGGTGGTGCATTTATTTATTTAATACGTGGACAGACAGATGCATTGAATTAGGCGTGTCCTGTGGGCGCCAACTTCATTTAACTTCATATATTTATAGATATACTGCACATATTTGAATATGTGTGCGTGTTATTCTTAGGGTTTTTCGGTAAAGTCACGTAGGTAAAACATCAAAATTAATGAAAATAAAATAAAATAAAAAGAAAAATCACGACGTTTCGGAGGCAACACAAGTCTCCGTCATCAGGTGGGACCGTCACAGCCGAATTAGCTGCATCAAGTGATGCATCAAGTGATGCAGCTAATTCGGCTGTGACGGTCCCACCTGATGACGGAGACTTGTGTTGCCTCCGAAACGTCGTGATTTTTCTTTTTATTTTATTTTATTTTCATTAATTTTGATGTTTTACCTACGTGACTTTACCGAAAAAAACTAAGAATATGATGCCTTGCAGTCACGAAAGCTTCAAATCTAGAATGTGTGCGTGTGTGTGCGCGTGTGTGCGTGTGTGCGTGTGTGTGTGCGTGTGTGCGTGTGCGCGTGTGTGCGTGTGTGTGCGCGTGTGCGCGTGTGTGCGTGTGTGTGCGCGTGTGCGCGTGTGTGCGTGTGTGCGCGTGTGTGCGTGTGTGCGTGTGTGCGTGTGTGTGTGCGTGCGTGCGTGTGTGCGTGTGTGCGTGCGTGCGTGTGTGCGTGTGTGCGTGCGTGTGTGCGTGTGTGCGTGCGTGCGTGTGTGCGTGCGTGCGTGTGTGCGTGCGTGTGTGCGTGCGTGCGTGTGTGCGTGTGTGCGTGCGTGCGTGTGTGCGTGTGTGCGTGCGTGTGTGCGTGCGATTAACTGCGTGTGATATAGCTTTACTCGGCATCAACAACGTACCCGCGCCTCGGATTAACACGGTTGGCCACGTACGGTGCGAAATAAATTAAACGTAGAGTACACACACGTACACACCTTATCATGTTTGAAATCATACGCGCGCTTTAACCGGCGGCGCTGAACAGAGAATTACGTTGGAACTTTGCGGTTAAATGAGGTGGGCTGATGGGCAGGATGGTAAGTGCGTGATGGATATGACGACGACGATGATGATGATGATGCGTTAAATAAACGATGATGAAGGTGACCCTGAGTGGTTGATGATGATGATGGCGGCGATGATGATGATGAATGGGCAGTGGAAGTTTGGATGGTGCAGAGTGGTTCTCAACCTTTTTACTGCAGCCTGCACGTGTATGTGTGTCTTGGGTGTGTGCACGTATCTGTGTATGTGTGTGTGTGCACGTCTGTGTGTGTCTTGGGTGTGTGCACGTGTGTGTGTGTGTGGCTTGGGTGTGTGTGTGTGTGCACGTGTGTGTGTGAGCACGTGTTTGTGTGTGGCTTGGGTGTGTGTGTGTGTGCACGTGTGTTGGTTGGGTGTGTGTGTGTTTGTGTGCACGTGTGTGGGTTGGGTGTGTGTGTGCACGTGTGTGGGTTGGGTGCGTGTGTGTGTGCACGTGTGTGGGTTGGGTGCGTGTGTGTGTGCACGTGTGTTAGTTGGGTGTGTGTACACGTGTGTTAGTTGGGTGTGTGTGGCTTGGGTGTGTGTGTGTGTGCACGTGTGTGGGTTGGGTGCGTGTGTGTGTGCACGTGTGTGGGTTGGGTGTGTGTGTGCACGTGTGTGGCTTGGGTGTATGTGTGCGCGCGTGTGTGGGTTGGGTGTGTGTGTGCACGTGTGTGGGTTGGGTGCGTGTGTGTGTGCACGTGTGTGGGTTGGGTGTGTGTGTGCACGTGTGTGGCTTGGGTGTATGTGTGCGCGCGTGTGTGGGTTGGGTGTGTGTGTGCACGTGTGTGGGTTGGGTGTGTGTGCGCGCGTGTGTGGGTTGGGTGTGTGTGCGCGCGTGTGTGGGTTGGGTGTGTGTGTGCACGTGTGTGGGTTGGGTGCGTGTGTGTGTGCACGTGTGTGGGTTGTGTGTGTGTGCGCGCGTGTGTGGGTTGGGTGTGTGTGTGCACGTGTGTGGGTTGTGTGTGTGTGCGCGCGTGTGTGGGTTGGGTGTGTGTGCGCACGTGTGTGGGTTGTGTGTGTGTGCACGTGTGTGGGTTGTGTGTGTGTGCGCGCGTGTGTGGGTTGGGTGTGTGTGTGCACGTGTGTGGGTTGTGTGTGTGTGCGCGCGTGTGTGGGTTGGGTGTGTGTGCGCACGTGTGTGGGTTGTGTGTGTGTGCACTTTGTTGGGAGCGATGGTGTAGCAGTTAGCGCGCTGCGCTACGAACCCAGCGACCCGAGGTTTGATTCCCGCTCACGGCCACCAACACCAGTAACGATTTTCTGAACCGCTCCTGGACCCTCCCCTAGGTCGACTCAGCCTCAAATGAGTACCCGGTGCGGTGTTTAGTAAACATCACGACAGGGGAGACAGACAAAGGCGGCCGGGCGTGGTTCTGGCCACCCACCCCCCTCGTGTAACGTGCCGGCCTTCATAGGTGCTCGCTAACAGCACTTGCCCCTACAGTCTGTTCAGGCTGTATGTGTGGAAGTGTCGTTTGGCGATGATGATGATGATGCTGCTGCTGCGTTGGTAGCGGTGGACGAGGACAGTCAACAACAACAGTACTCGCACACACGCGCACGCATCAACAACGACAACAACAACTGCGCGTGGCCTTAATACGAAACGTATAAAACAGCAGACGTTTCGGAGCGATGGCCCTTCATCATAGCACATCCACCGTCTCTCTCGGCTCTACCAGTCACGTGCTCTGACGAAGGGCTCGTTGCCCGAAACGTCGGCTGTTATGCGCGTGGGGCTTTAGCCTCCACGTTTAGAAATACGCGTGATGGGCTATTGCTCGCGATGTCGAGGTCGCTTTCTGAATTTAAAAAAAATCTACGCAGCTCAGCGGGGCCTAGCCTGGTACAATAAATAAGTTCAGTTTAGTTTTACGTCGGGTTAGTTAGTTCATTAGTTCGTTGGTCTTATGTTTCGATTTAAAGCTTTCGTGACTGCATGGATTCATCTTCTTGGTTCTTTCGGTAAAGTCACGTAGAAGGGAAATAATAAAATAATAAAAATTCAACATAATAAAATACAATTCTCACGACGTTTCGGCCAAAACGCAAGCAGCCGTCCTCAGGTGAAGAACATGTCTGTCGGAAAGACAGCGTCATTCACATCATCATCAACATCATCATCAACATCATCATCTACATCATCAACATCATCAACATCATCATCATCTTTTTTTCGATTTAAAGCTTTCGTGACTGCAGGGATTCATTTTCTTGGCTCTTTCGGTAAAGTCACGTAGAAGGGAAATAATAAAATAATAAAAATAAAACATAATAAAATACATTTCTCACGACGTTTCGGCCACAACGCAAGCAGCCGTCCTCAGGTGAAGAACAGGGCTGTCAGACGCTGTCTTTCCGACAGACATGTTCTTCACCTGAGGACGGCTGCTTGCGTTGTGGCCGAAACGTCGTGAGAATTGTATTTTATCACGTTTTATTTTTATTATTTCGGTAGTTATGTTTAAGTGCGTGCGTTTGTGCCAGCGTCCGTAGGCGTGTGTACGAATGCGTGTTACAGATGTGTTCCATCGGTCGACTCAGCCTTAAATGAGCACCCGGTGTGATCTGTTAAACATCGCTACGGGGGGGTGGTGGGGAGGGGAGAGAGACAAAGGCGGCCGGTCGGGCGTGGTGCTGACCACCCCAACCCCCTCGTGTGCCCTGGCGATCTTCGTAGGAACAACTCGCAGAGGTGGGACAAAGTCATTGTTATGCAAGTCCAAGTCGAGTCGCAAGTCATCAAATTCATGACTCGAGTCTGACTCGAGTCCAAGTCACATGACTCGAGTCCACATCTCATAGGTGGGACAAAGTCATTGTTATGCAAGTCCAAGTCGAGTCGCAAGTCATCAAATTCATGACTCGAGTCTGACTCGAGTCCAAGTCACATGACTCGAGTCCACATCTCATAGGTGGGACAAAGTCATTGTTATGCAAGTCCAAGTCGAGTCGCAAGTCATCAAATTCATGACTCGAGTCTGACTCGAGTCCAAGTCACATGACTCGAGTCCACACCTCTGACAACTCGCCCACAGCACTTGCTTCAGGGCTATACGGGGGATCTTTGTCTTTGTAGTGTTACACGACTGTGTGCTCATAAGGTATGAATGAATGTGTACACAAGACTGTGTGCGCATGTATGTAATGCGTATATACAGTATATACAGTATGTGTGTGTGTGTGTGTTGACTTTTACTAAGAACCGCTGTGAGCAATTTTACTTGCCCGCTTTTTAAGGGCTTTATCGTCGCACTCACAATCACATTGAATTCCCCGTCAAGTCGGTGTCCCATTTGGGTTTCAGCGATATTCAGCCCCCCCCCCCTCGCCCCCCCCCCCTCGCCCCTCCCCCTCGCCGCCCCCCCCCCCCCTAATTATTCGCTATTTGTCAAAGGCGACCTGGCCACACGTGATGATAACTCGTCATCGAAGTGGCTGATATGAGCATCATCATCAAAAACAAAGATCCCCCGTGTAGCCTTGACAGACTGTTGGGGCAAGTGCTGTTAGCGAGCACCTGTGAAGGCCGGCACGGCACACGAGGGTTGGGTGGCCGGCATCACGCACGGCCGCCTTTGTCTCCCTAGTGGCGATTTTTACACATCCCACCAGGTACTCATTTGAGGCTGAGTCGACCTAGAGGAAGCCCCAGAAGCGGTTCAGAAAATCGTCACCGGCGTTGGCCGTGAGCGGGAATCGAACTCGAGTCTTCGAATCGCCGGGTTCGTAGCGCAGCTAACAGCACTTGCCCCAAATTTATGTTCAAGGCTACACGGGGCACCTTTGAATTTGTTTACATACTAATAGGTCATCGCTAACAGCACTTTACCCAACAGTCTGGTCAAGGCTACACGGGGTACCTTTGTTTTTTTGTTTATACGAATAGGTGCCAATCGCTAACAGCACTTGCCCAAACATTCAGCCAAGGCTACACGGGGGACCTTTGTATTTGTTTACATACTAATAGGTCCTCGCTAACAGCACTTTACCCAACAGTCTGGTCAAGGCTACACGGGGTACCTTTGTTTTTTTTGTTTATACGAATAGGTGCCAATCGCTAACAGCACTTGCCCAAACATTCAGCCAAGGCTACACGGGGGACCTTTGTCTTTGCGTGTTTCCACCCGCCGTGTTTGTTGTTGTTTCTCCTGCCGCCGCCGCCGCCGCCGTGAAAGCGCAAAGCAAAATAAAAACCCGGAGCGGATCCGGCGAGTCGAGGACAATCCTGGGTTTCCTGCGCTCCAAAGTCGCCAGTCACAACGACACACACACGAGAGAGAGAGAGAGACTTTTGTTCCAATCTGCACACAAACAAACATAGATTCTCTTCCCTCCCCCCGTATCGCCTGAACAGACTGTTGGGGCACGGGCTGTTAGCGAGCAGCACGAATGAAGGCCGACAAGGAACACGAGGGGCCAAGGTCCTGGTTCAGATAATCGTCACCGGTGTTGGCCGTGAGCGGGAATCGAACCCGGGTCGCCAGGTTCGTAGCAGCAGCGCGCTAACCGCTCTACCACCGCTCCCGTATATATATACATAACACAGACAAAGATCCCCATATAGCCGTTAGATACTCCTTGGGGCAAAGTGCTGTTAGCTAGCGAGCACCTATGAAGGCCGGCACGACACACGAGGGGGTGGGTGGGTGGCCGGCACAACGACCGGCCGCCTTTGTCTCCCTAGTGGCGATGTTTACTCCACAGCGCACCAGGTGCTCATTTGAGGCTGAGTCGACTTAGGAGATTCCCAGGACCGGTTCAGATGATCGTCACCGGTGTTGGCCGTGACCGGGAATTGAACTCGGGTAGCCGGGTTCTTAACGCAGCGCGCTAACCACTACACTACCGCTCCCCACACACACATATATATATAAACATGCTAATATATATTTTATATTGTACGGTATGATGAGCTCCCAAAATGTGTTCGCAAATGACGCGTAATAAAACGCGAATTAATATTTGTTTAACAAAAAAATTATGTATTCCTTTTACGTAATAAATCGTGCAGATTGTACAGCAGTTTTAATTTCGACTGCGTTACGTATATCTTGAGAATAATATACAGCGTGTAACTATATATACATACATCTATTGTACAGACGAAACGTGAGATTGCTCTTTGTGTTACGTGGACGATGGCGAGGACTGATCACGGAGTGGCGGGCAAGGAATGGAATGCTCACAGCTCCTGGGGTACGCGCACAGCGGGAGACGGAGCCGCAAATTCAACTCCTAAACCAAAACTATTTATTCTAGATTTGAAGCTTTCGTGACTGCAAGGATTCATATTCTTAGGTTTTTTCGGTAAAGTCACGTAGGTGAAATTTTTTTTTTAATTAAAATTAATAAAAGTAAAATAAAAATGAAATAAAAATCACGACGTTTCGGAGACGGAAGCTTGTGTTGCCTCCGAAACGTCGTGATTTTTTTTTTATTTAACTTTTATTAATTTTAATTTTTTTTAAAAAAATTACCTACGTGACTTTACCGAAAAAAACATAAGAATACAAAACTTTATTTTATTTTACCAGTTAAGGACCCATTGAGCGATGTAGCTGTTCATGATTAAATATTTTAGAAGCTACTTGGCAATCACAAATAACACTGGTCAACAAAAAAAAAACATTTTTTTCTGGCCTGGACTTTTGCAGCTGTTCTAGACTAATTTCAGGGTGCTGATTCCAAATCTGATCTCAGATTTGCTCTATCACATCTCATTTTTATGCTATCGGCATACCCCATTTTCATTCATTTTACCCGAAATTAACTCTGTCACTTATGATTGCAAGTTGTTGCGAGTCAGTGACTGCTTTAGTGTTAAAATATGGTGCTGTATTTTCAGGATAGTGTGTTTATAATATCATTTTATGTAGATATCCACATTTGTTTAATATTTTTCTTCCGTAGTTTTTATTGAAAAAGCAAAATTTGATATCTCAAAAACCTGATGTGATAGACAATGTAGGTGTAGGTGCGGTGTAGGTTCGTCTAACTTCTTTCTCGCCGTACGATTCTCTCACGTTGATAATTATCAATGTCAGTAATTATCATTACTAATTGTTAATTAACCTAAGGGATCGTCGTGGAGGGGGGAGAAAAAAACCAGAGGACCCGGAGAAAAATCCACGCGACCACGGGGAAAGAGAGAGACACGCAAACTCCAAATATACAGCAGCAGGCGTCAGGATCGAGATCGAACCCACGACCTCCTGTATACCAGGCGAGGTAGTTAACATCTCCTAGCCACCGCGATGATGATGATGAGAGAGAGAGACACGCAAACTCTAAATACACAGCAGCAGGCGTCAGGGTCGGTATCGAACCCACGACCTCCTGCATACCAGGCGAGGGAGTTAACATCTCCTAGCCACCGTGATGATGATGATGAGAGAGAGACACGCAAACTCCGAATATACAGCAGCAGGCGTCAATGTCGAGATCGAACCCACGACCTCCTGCATACCAGGCGAGGGAGTTAACATCTCCTAGCCACCGTGATGATGATAAGAGATAGAAAGAGACACGCAAACTCCAAATCTACAGCAGCAGGCGTCAGGGTCGGGATCGAACCCACGACTTCATCCTGCATGCGGTGCTGGGTGGATCGTTCAATGGCAGGGATCGTGTTGAGGTTGCAGGGAGGGAGGTCTTCGTGCAACAGTGGATAGACCATGGCTGCTGCTGCTCCTGCTGCTGTTTGATGCGTACGTTACACACGCACACAAATACAAAGATCCCCCGTACAGCCTTAACAGGCTGTTGGGGCAAGTGCACCCTATGAAAGACCGGCACGGCAACCTAAGGGGTAGTCGTGCCTTTGGCTCGTACTCACGCCCGACCGCCTTTGTCTCCCCAGCGGTGATGTTTGCACACAGCCGCAAATGGTTCTCATGCAGGGCTGAGTCGACCTAGGGGAGGCCCAGGACCTGTGTAAATGTTCGTCACACGCTTACATATACATAAACACACAAACACACAGGCATCATACAAACGTATGTATGATTATTTATACGCACACAAACACACACACATATAGCCTGTACAAACACTTGCAAATAAATACATGCACCGTACGCACACACAAATATATACTGACACACATACCAACACGTATACACACGTCTACAGATATAAACTCACAGATCCTTACACACGCTTACGAACACACACACACAGATACACATACACAGATACACACACACACAGATACATACACGGGTGCAAGCATACACGGACAAAGACAAATATCCCCCGTGTAGCCTTAACAGACTGTAGGGGCAAGTGCTGTTAGCGTGCACTTAAAAAGGCCGGCACGGCACACGAGCGGGTGGGTGGCCAGCACCACGCCCGGCCGCCTTTGTCTCCCCAGTGGCGATGTTTTACACATCGCACCAGGTACTCATTTGAGGCTGAGTCGACCTAGCGGAGGCCCAGGACCGGTTCACATAATGGTCACCGGTGTTGGCCGTGAGCGGGAATCGAACCCGGGTCGCCAGGTTCGTAGCGCAGCGTAGCGCTAACCGCTACACCACCGCTCTCCGCTACCTACATACACGGACACACACACACGCACATACATGTGAAGGCATACACCCACATGTACACTCACATAAACTCACACACACATATATATGCAAAGGCAAATCTTTCCCCCTGCATATACACACACAGAGACACATATACACGCATACATACACACACACGCACATGTATATGTGGCACACCAACACGTACACACATAGACGCTCACAAAGACAAAGCTCCCTCGTATAGCCTTAACACACGTCTGGGGAAAGTGCTGTTAGCGAGCAGCACAGTGGCAAACGACGGGACGGCGTGGCCAGCACCACGCCCGACCGCCTTTGTCTCCCCCAGTGCCGTTGTTTACTTGCGCTCCGTAATTTTTTTTTTTCAAACAACCACACTCGCTTATTTCCTTCTCGCTTACCCCCAGACTGCGCTCGTCCCTCCATTCTACCAAACTCCACCACCACCCTCTACACAACGAGTGGTTCTTCTTCACCCGGGGTGCAAACGTCTCCTTGGGGGGCGCGAGACGCGGCCAGATCTTTGATTTTTTTTCACCCCCTCGAAGGTAAATGATCGAAAACGCCAAAATTAAGCAGGCAAATTACGACTTACTTCCTTTCATCAAACTAATTTTTTTTATTTATTGATATTTTTAGAAAAATAAAAGTTTACGATCGAGAGCCTAAGGGGTGCAAAAGCTGCAGCAGTGGAGATTAAAAATTCACTTGCACACAAAGACAAAGGCCCCCCCCACCTCTCGTGTAGCCTAGACAGACTGTTGGGGCAAGTGCTGTTGGCGCACACCCATTAGCAAAATACATACAGACACACAAAGACAAAGGTCCCCCACCTCCCGTGTGGCCTTAACAGACTGCAGGGGCAAGTGCTGTTAGCGAGCCCCTATGAAGGCCGGCACGGCACACGAGGGGGTGGGTGGCCAGCACCACGTCCGACCGCCTTTGTCTCACCAAGTGGCGATATTTTTACGCACCGCACCAGGTACTCATTTGAGGCTGAGTCGACCTAGGGGAGGCCCAGGACCGGTTTTGATAATCGTCACCGGTGTTGGCCGTGAGAGTGCGAATCGAACCCGGGTCGCCAGGTTCGTAGCGCAGCGTAGCGCTAACCGCTACACTACCACTACATATATACAATGCTATAGAGAGACACACACACACTCGGGTACTCTCTGTAAGAATTAATTCAATTGCACACGCGAACACACACGCACACGTTTCGTTCTAAGGCTGAGTCGACACTGTCTCGCTCTCTCTCTCTCTGTTTCTCTCTGTCTCTGTTTCTCTATCTGTGCCTCTCTGTTTCTCTCCGTCTTTCTCTCTCTGTCTGTCTCTCTGTTTCTCTCTGTCTCTCTGTGTCTCTCTGTGTCTCTCTGTTTCTCTGTTTCTCTCTGTCTCTCTCTCTCTCTCAGTCTTTCTGTTTACCTCTGTCTCTCTGTTTCTCTCTGTCAGCATCATCACCAACAGCACCATCACCAACAGCACCATCACCAACAGCACCATCACCAACAGCACCATCACCAACAGCACCATCACCAACAGCACCATCACCAACAGCACCATCACCAACAGCACCATCACCAACAGCACCATCACCAACAGCACCATCACCAACAGCACCATCACCAACAGCACCATCACCAACAACATCACCAACAGCATAATCACCAACAGCTCCATCATTAACAGCATCACCATCATCAACAGCACCAACATCATCACCAACAACAACATCACCAACAACATCACCAACATCACCATCACCAACAGCATCATCACCAACAGCATCATCACCAACAGCACCATCACCAACAACATCACCAACAGCACCATCACCAACAGCATCATCACCAACAGCATCATCACCAACAGCATCATCACCAACATCACCATCCGCACACTGCCAGCGACACCTAGCGGCTCGCACCAACTCACGCTCGCCGTCTCTTCTCTCACCATACGCGTTGTCTGTGTGTGTCTGTGTGTCTGTGTGTGTGTCTGTGTGTGTGTGTCTGTGTGTGTGGCTGTGTGTCTGTGTCTGTGTGTGTGTCTGTGTGTGTGTCTGTGTGTGTGGCTGTGTGTCTGTGTCTGTGTGTCTGTGTGTGTCTGTATGTGTCTGTGTGTGTATCTGCGTGTATCTGCGTGTATCTGTGTGTGCCTGTGTGTGTATCTGTGTGTGTTTGTGAGTGTGTGTCCGTGTATCTGTGTGTCTGTCTGTGTGTGTATCTGTGTATGTGTCTGTGTGTGTGTATTTGTGAGTGTGTGTCCGTGTATCTGTGTGTCTGTCTGTGGGGAGCGGTGGTGTAGCGGTTATCGCTACGCTGCGCTCCTAAGCCTGCACCCCGAGTTCGATTCTCGATCACGGCCAACACCGGTAACGATCATCCAAACCTGTCCTGGCCCTCCCCTAGGTCGACTCGTCCTTAAATGAGTACCCGGTGCGATGTGTAACCATCGCCACCGGGGAGACAAAGGCGGCCGGGCGTGGTGTCATCCACACCACCCCCCCCCCCCCCATCTTGTGCCGTGCCGGCCTTCATAGGCGGTCTCGCTCACAGCACTTGCATCACAAACAAAGTTCAAGTCGCCGTCGGCGACCTCAATGCCGACTGCTGGTCGCAGCGGGTGTCAAGATCGCCCTCTGCGCAAGAGGAGGAGGCGGCTCGTGTAGTTTGACGACGCTCGCAGCAACGAGGTGGCACGGCTGGGTAGGGGGTGGATGCAGTGCCAGGGACATCACGGCCAGTCAGCCCCCCACAGCCACCGGGGTCTGCACCCCCCCCCCCCCCCCCACGTGACCTGCGAACCTTCGACCACTTCACGCGGCACTCGAAGCGCTGCACGTGGTCCCCCGTCGTGGGTAATCGGTGCTCGCTAACAGCACTTGCCCCAACAGTCTGTTAAAGGCTGTAGGGGGGGGGGGGGGCCTTTGTCTTTGTGTGTCTGTATGTGTGGGGGGGGGGTTGGGGGGGGGTTGGGGGGGGGGGTTGAGGGGGGGGGGTGTTCCCCCCCCCCCACTCCTCCTCCCCCCTCCTCACCCTATCCCCTACCCACCACCACCACCACCCACCCCGGGCGATGTAGTGATCTGTAGATTCTTGCAGTGGCCTCTAGAAATTGGGAGCAGGTGACGCGGACCGCCCACGTGCGTGGGGGGGGGGGGCGAACGTGACGGGGTGGGGGGTGTGGGGGGTGTGGGGGGTGTGGGGGGGGGCTTGCTCCATGCACCCTCTCGAGCCGCACTTGGGGTGGGTGGTGGGTTGATGGCTTCATCCCCAGCTCTCTCTCTCTCTCTCGCCACTGGAGATGCAACGCAGTGAATACCAGAGGTGGGACAAAGTCATTGTTATGCAAGTCCAAGTCGAGTCGCAAGTCATCAAATTCATGACTCGAGTCTGACTCGAGTCCAAGTCACATGACTCGAGTCCACACCTCTGGTGAATACATATTTCGCTGAACGGGGGGAGGGGGTGGAGGGGTGGGGGTGGTTCCGCCTTTCATGAATAATGGTCGAGAAAAGTAAACAAACAAAAAATGGTTTTTTTTTCTCGTTTTACCAAGAAAACCCCACTGAGCTATGTAGCTCTTTTGCAGCAGCCACCTGGCCACAAACAATAGCTCGCCTAGGGGCACCCCTATTGGCAGCTGTCTCTGTGCGGCACAAGGCGACTCAACCATCCTGCTTGCAGGCTGGGCGTTGTCAGTCTCGCCAGCAGAGTTGTAGGGTGGGGGCGGGGTGTAGGATGATTGCTGTGTGGTGTAGCCTAGGGGGCACCCCAAGTGGCAGCTGTCTCTGTGCGGCACAAGGCGACTCGACCATCCTGCTTGCAGGCTGGGCATCAGTCTCGCCAGCAGAGTTGTAGGGGGGGGGGGGTGTGGTAGGATGATTGCTGTGTGGTGTAGCCTAGGGGGCACCCCAAGTGGCAGCTGTCTCTGTGCGGCACAAGGCGACTCGACCATCCTGCTTGCAGGCTGGGCGTCAGTCTCGCCAGCAGAGTTGTGGAGTGTGTGGAGGAGGGGGGAGGGGGGGGCGGAGACGGTGATTGCTGCTGCTCTGTGTAATCCCAGTCGAATAATTTGCGGTGCAATTTTCAAATTTGCCAAATTCGGACCGTGCTTTATCGTCGCGAGCTCTGGGGACGGCGACGTCATGCGACCCAGAAGCATTCGTCGAGCTGATGAGACCCAGAAACGTCGAAAACCTCCCCAGCGTTGCGTCGCTCAGCACAAATTCTGAATCGTATTTCTGCACCGACAATATATATATACAAAAAGATCCCCCGTGTAGCCTTAACAGACTGTAGGGGCAAGTGCTGTTAGCGAGCACCGCCTTTGAAGGCCGGAACGGCACACGAGGGGCTGGGGTGGCCAACACCACGCCCGGCCGCCTTTGTCTCTCCATTGGAGATGTTTACGACACACCGCACCAGGTACTCATTTGAGGCCGAGTCGACCTAGGGGAGGCCCAGGACCGGTTCTGATAATCGTCACTGGTGTTGGCCGTGAGCGGGAATCGAACTCGGGTCGCCAGGTTCGTATACGCACACGCACGCAAATATAAGGATAGGTGTAAAATAACAATATCGACGATAATAACAATATAATAACAATATCGATGATAATTTGCAAGGAATCGTTTGCATTAACCACACGTACTTGTGGGGTGAACATGCTGATCGTAATATTATATCGGCATTGTCTTTGAAACGGATTTGTCTAGACCAGAGAGAGTTGTATTTATGGCCTAGTCTCACCAGTGTCAGAGCAGAGAAGGCCACAATGCGGACAGGTCAATGGGGTCGTCCATAAATGACGTCACGCACCTAGGGGGGGGGGGGGGGAGGGAGGTCAGACATTTGTGACGATGTGTGACGAGGGGGGGGGGGGTGTTTGAGAAATGTGACGTCACATCAAAATGCGCAACTTTAAATAAATATCGACAACACGTTCTACTTAATTAAATATGCTTTTTAATAAATGTTTTCTCCTGCAACATCAGAGTGCAGCGCCACATTAAATACGCACTACAATGACAATAGTTTAAAGCGATTTGAAGCATGTTTCATTTTTTTTTGGGGGGGGGGGACAGAGTTTTGTGACGTCATATTTGAGGGGGGGGGGGTCTGACTTTTTGTGACGCCGTGTGACGAAGGGGGGGGGTGTAAAAAATCGTCAAAAATCGCGTGACGTCATTTATGGACGGCCCCAATGGCAATGAACTTTCAGAACATTTATATCTCGGGCTGAGCAGCTATATAACGGGACCTTTCTGCCAGTATCGAGGCATGTAAACCAACAATGTGTTTTACCATTCCTGGCAATGAAACAGGTGCTTAGATGGTCAAACTCCAAATAGATTCCCTTTGCAAAGAATTAAAGTTACTGCGTTAAACCGCACGCAGCACTTTGTGATGAGCGTGCAAACAAACATGAGCCTGATCGTAATGTAAAGGCGTTGTCTTTGAAACTGATTGGCCTACAGCAAGTTCGTAGCCTTGGAGTTAACATTGGGGGGGACCAAATCTTCCAGGGGGGGGGGGGTCTAAATTTGAAACTCATTTCCTGCCTAAAATATAAAATAAATTCACTAACACACATAGGATGGACTTTTTATTTATATTTCACAATTGTTGTATTACATTTCACTGTTTTTTTTCTTTTTTACCTTTTCTTGTTTCATTGTATGTAATGGCAGAGATTAGGGATTCATAATGTACAACCATAACCACAATCATATGAACAAAAATGTATTTTATAGCAATTTATTTGGGGGGGGACATTGAGAATATTTGAATATTGGGGGAGGGGGGGGGTAATTACGGCTCTGGCCTACATCATAGACAGCAGCCTTCCTGGCCTAGTCTCACCCGCTAGTGTTAGACTGCAGAACAGACGGTACCATGGCAATGCCACACGTACCCGTTAACGTGCATTCCCTTTACTCGCTTAACGACCGATTCGCTTAACGACTAGTTCCGTGGAACCAATCACCGTCGTTAAGAGGTGGGGGGGGGGGCGGAGTTCGACTGTGTTACGTCATCAATCACGTGTCCTTCCACAGCCGGTGTCAGGCGGCAGCGTTTAGAAGGCGCGGAACTTGCGAACAGGTTTCACGCTTTGCAGTCCTCATCAGCAGAGTCGGTGGTGGGGTGGGGGGGTTGGGGGGGGCTAATCACAATTGCTTTAGGTTTGAACCGCATGTGATTGGCGAGCGATTGATGGAATTTACTCATTCGTCCGACCGCGAATGATTTCAAGAGATGGTTGACGGATGAAAGAAGCATAAACGGAGGATGATTGATTGATGGACACACGAAGGATGCATGAAAAACGATGGCTTCATGGATAAACGAAGGATGAATTATGAATGAATGATTAATGGATGAATGGAAATTGATTAATGGAAGGATGAGTGATGGACGAGTGATGGATAAATGAGGAAGTATTTACAGATCATTGGTGGGTGGACAAGGAGGGGAAGGGGAGGGCAGATGGGCAGGTAGTGGCGAGGATTATGGTGGGTGGTGGTGATGAGGTGGTGTGAGAGTGGTGAGTGAGTAGTGAGTAATGATGATGATGTAGCTGTATGAATTATGAACGGGTGGTGGTGGTCGTGGTGATGATGAGAGTGCTGAGTGAGTGAGTGAGTGGTATGCATGGGGGCAGGAGGAATGGGTGGTGGTGCTGGTTAGGATGGTGGTGCTGTGGTTGGGGGAGTTGGGGAGAGGGGAGCGGCCCCAAAATCTGGAGCGAGCGGCAGCAGCAGCCACGCAAGGTGGCAAGAATTAACCCTGGCCAGGTGCTTCCGGTTACAATCTGGAATTCTGTTTCTCCAAATAACCCGACACTTGTCTCTACACAGAACACACACACACACACACGTGTACACACACACGTGTACACACACACGTGTACACACACACTCTCACGTGTGTACACACACAGAAAGACAAAGAACCCCCGTATAGCCTTACCAGACTAAAGGGGCAAGTGCTGTTAGCGAGCATCTATGAAGGCCGCAACGGTACACGATGGGGGTGGGTGGCCAGCACCACGCCCGACCGCCTTTGTCTCCCCAGTGGCGATGTTTTTACACACCGCACCAGGTACTCATTTGAGGCTGAGTCGACCTAGGGGAGGCCCAGGACCGGTTCGTCACTGGTGTTGACCGTGAGCGGGAATCGAACCCGGGTCGCCGGGTTCATAGCGCAACGCGCTGACCGCTACACTACGGCTCACATAACACTACAAAGACAAAGACCCCCCGTATAGCCTTGAGACACTCTTGGGGCAAAGTGCTGTTAGCTAGCGAGCACCTATGAGCGTCTACACGACCGCTACCCCCCCCCCCGTTCCTGACCGACTCCCGCTGTAATTAACGTCGCGTCATTGGCAGCATCCCGTGACACTAATTACGCTGCGAAAATGTATTTTGGTTTGGCGTGTGGCACGTGAATGCGCGCCATGATGGATGCAGCGACTCTCACCGAAGACACGCAGGGGGTGAACGATCGACCGCGTAGCCTGCACAGGCAGCGGGGGGGGGGGGGGGTAGGGGGGGGGTAGGGGAGGGCGAGTGCTGTGAGCGAGCGAGCGGCTATGAAGGCCGTCACGACGCACAAGCGGGTCGCGTGGCTGAGTCGACCCTTTGGGGCAGTGCCCCCCCCCCCCCTTCGTGACTGACCGGTTCAGACAGTCGCCCGGCGGCGATGGGTCACGTGGGCGCTGGAATCGAACCCAAGGGTCGCCGGGCTCGTGGCGGGCGCAGTGCGCTAACCACTGCGCCACCGCTCCGCCCCCCCCGCCCCCCCGCATACAAAGACAACGATCCCCCGTGTAGCCTTAACAGACTGTAGGGGCAAGTGCTGTTAGCGAGACTGTGTTGAAATCAACACGGACAATACCACACGACTCACAAACTGTGTCCAAATCAACACGAACAATATCACACGAGTCACAGATTGTGTTTAAATCAACACGAACAATATCACACGAGACACAGAATGTGTTCAAATCAACACAGACAATATCACACGAGTCACAGATTGTGTTCAAATCAACACAGATAATATCACACGAGTCACAGATTGTGTTCAAATCAACACAGACAATATCACACGAGACACAGAATGTGTTCAAATCAACACAGACAATACCACACGACTCACAAACTGTGTCCAAATCAACACGAACAATATCACACGAGACACAGACTGTGTTCAAATCAACACAGACAATATCACACGAGCCACAGATTGTGTTCAAATCAACACAGATAATATCACACGAGTCACAGATTGTGTTCAAATCAACACAGACAATATCACACGAGACACAGATTGTGTTCAAATCAACACAGACAATACCACACGACTCACACACTGTGTCCAAATCAACACGAACAATATCACACGAGTCACAGATTGTGTTCAAATCAACACAGACAATATCACACGAGACACAGAATGTGTTCAAATCAACACAGACAATACCACACGACTCACAAACTGTGTCCAAATCAACACGAACAATATCACACGAGACACAGACTGTGTTCAAATCAACACAGACAATATCACACGAGCCACAGATTGTGTTCAAATCAACACAGACAATACCACACGACTCACAAACTGTGTCCAAATCAACACGAACAATATCACACGAGACACAGACTGTGTTCAAATCAACACAGACAATATCACACGAGCCACAGATTATGTTCAAATCAACACGAACAATATCGCACAAGCCACAAACTGTTCAAATCAACACGGAAAATATCGCACGAGCCACAGACGCTCCGTGCGGACCACGTAAATTTAACACGAAGTGGGGAGTGGGGGGATGCTCTTGGGATGAACCCAAGGCCACCCTACACGACTTTCGTGTCGTCTCTTGTCGGGGCAGTCGACACTCGACTACAACGCCCACCCCCCCCACCCCCCCATTTCCGCCCGCACGGCTATCAGAGCTCGCGATCGCTCATCGCAGCGGAGCTCAGAGCGAGTGACATCTGCCACGAATTACCGAGTACAAGCAGAGCCCCCTCGCTTACCCCTTTTGCGTACACACCACAAGAGACAAAGCCAAAGATCCCCCAGCCTCTCCACCCCCCCCTCCCCCTCCCCCCCGTATGGCCTTGAACGGATTTGCTGGGGCCAAGTGCTGTTGGCGAAGACCGCCGATGTATGGGGTTAGTTAGACCGCATACGAAAAAAAAGGCAAAGCTCCCCCCCCCCCCCCCGTGTAGGTATGCCACGGTCTGTTAAGGGGCAAGTGCAAATCGCCGAGACAAATGTCCAATCTGCGTTCGGCCCCTCGATGACCCTTCGCGGAGCGTTGGGCTGCAGCCGCCGCAAACTGCGCTCTCGAGTCGGGCTGAACGATCAATCGATTTGAAATCGATTAATCGTTTAGCCCTAGTCTCAAGCCACTGGCTGTGGAAGAGCCTCCACGAGGGGGGGCTCCAGAGAGAGGGGGAGGGAAGGGAGGGAGGGAGCTCAAATCTACAACTACGCACATAGCGGGCCACCCACCCACCACGCTACGTCCACCACCCCCACCCCACCCCACCGCACCACGTGCAAATGCAAATTCACTCGTTGCGCGCCGGACGAGCCCGATGATTGGTAAACACGTCCCGCGCGACGCGCTGAGCAATTGACGCTGTTCACGGCTACCGCTGTTAGTCGAGCCGATTCGAATTAAGATTGAGATCTCGGTGTGTGTGTGTGTACATGTGTTCTGTGTGTGTGTGTGTACACGTGTTCTGTGTGTGTGTGTACACGTGTTCTGTGTGTGTACACGTGTTCTGTGTGTGTGTACACGTGTGTGTGTGTGTACACGTGTTCTGTGTGTGTGTGTGTGTACACGTGTTCCGTGTGTGTGTGTGTACACGTGTTCTGTGTGTGTGTGTACACGTGTTAGGTGTGTGTGTGTACACGTGTTCTGTGTGTGTGTGTACACGTGTGTGTGTGTGTACACGTGTTCCGTGTGTGTGTGTGTACACGTGTTCTGTGTGTGTGTGTACACGTGTTCTGTGTGTGTGTGTGTGTACACGTGTTCCGTGTGTGTGTGTGTACACGTGTTCTGTGTGTGTGTACACGTGTTAGGTGTGTGTGTGTACACGTGTTCTGTGTGTGTGTGTACACGTGTTCTGTGTGTGTACACGTGTTCTGTGTGTGTGTACACGTGTGTGTGTGTGTACAGGTGTTCTGTGTGTGTGTGTACACGTGTTCTGTGTGTGTGTGTGTACACGTGTTCCGTGCGTGTGTGTCTTTGTGTTCTGTGTGTGTGTACACGTGTTCTGTGTGTGTGTGTACACGTGTTCTGTGTGTGTGTGTACACGTGTTCCGTGTGTGTGTGTACACGTACTCCGTGTGTGTGTACACGTGTTCTGTGTGTGTGTGTACACGTGTTCTGTGTGTGTGTACACGTGTTCTGTGTGTGTGTGTACACGTGTTCTGTGTGTGTGTGTGTACACGTGTGTGTGTGTGTACACGTGTTCTGTGTGTGTGTGTGTACACGTGTTCCGTGTGTGTCTTTGTGTTCCGTGTGTGTGTGTGTGTACGCGTGTCACTGTGTGTGTGTACACGTGTCACTGTGTGTGTGTGCGTGTACACGTGTGTGTGTACACGCGTGTGTGTGTGTACACGTGTTCTGTGTGTGTGTTCACGTGTTCTGTGTGTGTGTGTACACGTGTGACTGTGTGTGTACACGTGTTCTGTGTGTGTACACGTGTCACTGTGTGTGTGTACACGTGTTCTGTGTGTGTGTGTACACGTGTTCTGTGTGTGTGTGTACACGTGTGTGTGTGTACACGTGTCTGTGTGTGTACACGTGTTCTGTTTGTGTGTACACGTGTTCCGTGTGTGTGTACACGTGTGTGTGTACACGTGTATGTGTGTGTGTACACGTGTGTGTGTGTGTAGACGTGTTCCGTGTACGTGTGTACACGTGTTCTGTGTGTGTGTGTAGACGTGTTCTGTGTGTGTGTGTACACGTGTTCTGTGTGTGTGTGTGTACACGTGTGTGTGTGTGTACACGTGTTCCGTGTGTGGGGTGCGGTAGTGTAGTGGCTAGCGCTACGCTGCGCTATGAACCCGATAACCCGGGTTCAATTCCCGCTCACGGCCCAACACCAGTGACGATTATTTGAACCGGTCCTGGGCCTCACCTAGGTCGCCTCAGCCTCAAATGAGTACCTGGTGCGGTGTGTAAATATCGCCACTGGGGAGACAAAGGCGGTCGGGCGTGGTGCTGGCCACCCACCCCTCGTCTACCGCCTGCCTTTATAGGTACTCGCTAACAGCACTTGCCCCTACAGTCTGTTAAGGCTATAGGGGGGATCTTTGTCTTTGTGTGTACACGTCTTCCACGTGTGTGTTCCACGTGACGCAGGCTGCGTTAATTGCTTAGCGTGTCACGTGGGACGTGTTTTACAATTATATGGCGAGCGCAGCGTGTAACGAGTCAATTAAAAACTTGCATGGGGGGGAGGGGGGGAGCAAATTGGGGCGCCCGCGGGGACTGGAGTTTGGGAATCCCAACTCGAGACGATGCTTGGCCTACTATCCAGGTTGGCGAGATGTTAACTCCCTCGCCTGGTATGCAGGAGGTCGTGGGTTCGATCCCGATCCTGACGCCTGCTGCTGTAGATTTGGAGTTTGCGTGTCTCTCTCTCTCATCATCATCACGGTGGCTAGGAGATGTTAACTCCCTCGCCTGGTATGCAGGAGGTCGTGGGTTCGATCCCGATCATCTTCTTAGGTTTTTTCGGTAAAGTCACGTAGAAAGTAAAATAAAATAAAAACAAAAATCACGACGTTTCGGAGGCAACACAAGTCTCCGTCATCAGGTGGGACCGTCACAGCCAGATTAGCTGTATCATTATTTTATTTTACTTTCTACGTGACTTTACCGAAAAAACCTAAGAAGATGATTCCTTGCAGTCACGAAAGCTTCAAATCTAGAATCGATCCCGATTCTGACGCCTGCTGCTGTAGATTTGGAGTTTGCGTGTCTCTCTCTCTCATCATCATCACGGTGGCTAGGAGATGTTAACTGGTGTGCAGGTGGTCGTGGGTTCAATCCCGACCTTGACGACGCCTGCTGTATATTTGGAATTTGCGTGTCTCTCTCATCATCATCACGGTGGCTAGGAGATGTTAACTACCTCGCCTGGTGTGCAGGCGGTCGTGGGTCCGATCCCGACCCTGACGCCTGCTGCTGTATATTTGGAGTTTGCGTGTCTCTCTCTCTCTCTGCCCGTGGTCGCAATGGATTTTGTCTCTTGGGTTTTCCACCACGCGTTTATCAGCGTGTTTTGGCTGCTGTACATTGCCACGCGATAAGCCACTTCCGCTGAGCAAATCACTTGTGGCCGGGCCTCTTCTGAAAAAAAACAACAACACACGTACAAAAGTGCTGTGGAGAGTAGAGCTCAGGGGGTCCTTACCTGGCAAACAGACACACGCGCAAAAAACACTGTGTTCAGTTCAACAGTTTAGTCTCGGAAGAATGCATCAAGTCAGCAGAAGACACTCCCGTTGGGGGGGGCTAAGAGGGGTGGGGCTAAGAGGGGGGGCTAAGAGGGGGGGGCTAAGAGGGGGGGGGGCTAAGAGGGGGGGGGGGGCTAAGAGGGGGGGGGCTAAGAGGGGGGGGGGCGGTTGGCTATCGGAGTTGGCGATAGTGGACACATCGGGTAAGGGGGTCCTTGATATTAAACTTAAATATTGTATTTAAAAAAACCCTCCATTAATTTCGGAACCCATTTTTTTGGGGGGGGTTTTCAAAGCAGGGATTATGTTTATTTATTTTAAGTGTCAGACTCGGGGGGGGTGGGGCGGGGACAGGGGGGGGGGGAAACTCGGCCGGATGTTGTTGACAAACAACACACGCAAGGTCAACAAAATAGCAAAACTGACACGGGATTGACGGCGGTCCAACGCCGTTGACGATCGCGTCCCCAATACGCAGAGGCAGACGTGAGCACGCTGCTGTGTGCTGATATCTACCTACTGATGTATGTGTACCGATATCTTCGTAATGATATCTATGTACTGATATCTATGTACCGATATCTACAAACCGCAAATTAACTCATTGGCCACTCGCGCTGTAGCCGTGGTCGGGAATCTAACCCAGGTCCGGGACGGGTTTGTGGCGCAGCGCAGCGCTAATCACTGCGCCACCACTCCCCACACACTCACTACACACACACACACAGCACGCTAACCACTGCGCCACCGCTCCCCACACACTCACCACACAGCACACTAACCGCTGCACCACCGCTCCCCACAAACTCACTATATAACACACACACACAGCACGCTAACCACTGCACCACCGCTCCCCACACACTCACCACACACACACAGCATGCTAACCACTGCACCACTACTCCCCACACACTCACTACACACAGCACAGCACGCTAACCACTGCACTACCGCTCCCCATACTCACTACACACAGCACAGCACGCTAACCACTGCACTACCGCTCCCCACACACTCACTACACACACACAGCACGCTAACCACTGCACCACCGCTCCCCATACTCACTACACACAGCACAGCACGCTAACCACTGCACTACCGCTCCCCACACACTCACTACACACACACAGCACGCTAACCACTGCACCACCGCTCCCCATACTCACTACACACACACAGCACGATAACCGCTGCACCACCGCTCCCCACACACTCACTACACACACAGTACACACAGCACGCTAACCACTGCGCCACCGCTCCCCACACACTCACCACACACACACACAGCACGCTAACCACTGCACCACCGCTCTCCACACACTCACTACACACACACAGCACGCTAACCACTGAACCACCGCTCCCCACACACTCAACACACACACAGCACGCCAACCACTGAACCACCGCTCCCCACACACTCACTACACACACACAGCACGCTAACCACTGCGCCACCGCTCCCCACACGAGGACGCTCTGCCGTGTAGCCTCATTGGACTGTTGGGGCAAGTGCTTTTAGCGAGCACCTATTGAGTGTAAGGCTGGCACTGCACTGTTCAATGGGACGGGTTGACGCAGCGGCGCGCAAGAACCGACTCCCGGCCGCCTTTGTCTCCCCGACTCGAGCGACTGCGTCGTCGCGTGTACGAAGCAGCAGGCAGGCACCCGTTTGAGGCCGAGTCGACCTAGGCGTGGGTCAAACCAGGTTCAGATTCAAATTCCAATTTAAAGTTCACGACGTGTGCGATGAGGCGGGGTTGAAGCGGTGGGGGGGGGGGGGGCGTTGGCGGGGGGGGGGGGAAGGGGGGGTCAAGAGGGGGATGGGGTGGGGGGTGGTGAGCGGTGGCGCAGCAGTTAGCGCTACGCTGCCCAGATAACCCAGCGGAGACCTGAGTTCCATTCCCGCTCACGGCCAACGCCGGTGACGATTGTCTCAACCGGCCCCCGCGGGAATCCTCCCCCAGGGTCGACTCAGCCTCAAATGAGTGCCTGGCGCGGTGTGTAGTTAAAAAACATCGACACTGGGAAGACAAAGGCGGCCGGGCGCGGTGCCGGACCACCCACCCGCTCGTGTGCCGTGCCGGCCTCCATAGGTGCTCGCTAACAGCACTTGCCGCAACGGTCTGTTACAGGCTATCCGGGGGATCTTTGTCTTTGTTGGGGAGGGGGGGGGAGAGCGGGCATGGGGAGTTGGGGGGTGGGGAGAGAAAGGGGGGTAAGAGGGGGGGATAGGGGGGCGGGTGAAACAATCCCCAGCTCCCCCCCTCCGCCACTAAGAAAATAGACGGGAACAGACCCTGAGGGTATAACATTCAGACCAGCATTTGAACCCCAGTGGGGGTCGGTGAGAGTGGGGAGTGAGTGGGTGGGTGGGTGGGGGGGTGGGGGGTGGGTGGGTGGGGAATGGGGTGGGGTGGGTGGGGGGGGAAAGTTGGTGGTGGGGGGGGGGGTCGAGTCGTCGGCTCGAAGTGGATTCACACGGAGCCGTGAAGGGGCCCTGCGCCGCGTGGAACTGCTGATGAGGTCCAGAAACGTCGACGCCGGTTGCGGGTTCAGTGCTCAAACAAATGACGATTGTGACGACGTCATCGCGGTGACGATTGTGATGATGTCATCACGGTGACGATTGTGACGACGTCATCGCGGTGACGATTGTGACGATGTCATCACGTGACGATTGTGATGATGTCATCACGGTGACGATTGTGACGATGTCATCACGTGACGATTGTGACGACGTCATCACGTGACGATTGTGACGACGTCATCACGTGACGATTGTGATGATGTCATCACGTGACGACGTCATCACGTGACGATTGTGACGATGTCATCATCATCATCATCGTCGTGATGTTGCAAACATCGCCGGCCGCTGATCTTCTCCACTCATCTGAAGAAGCAAAAAACACGTTTCCAAGAACAGCAGAGATCCGTTGTGATCACGAAACTTGGTCGGAGATACAAAGGCGGAGTGGGGTAGGGATGAGGGCGAGGGAGTAGGCCCGGGGGGGGGGGACGGACGTGGGGGAGGGTGGGGAGTTGGGGGGGGGGGTAGTGGAAGGGGGAGTTCGCAGATCAGAACTTTGCTGAGAGAGACGTTTTGAAAAGACGTAACACTGATGATGATGGCTCTCGCCAGCATGGCCACAATCACTGCGCTGGGATGTCTGTGTATAATCCAATGACGCTCATTGGATTATAATCAGCGTAAACAACTAGTCTGATGGAATACATCATCATCATCATCATCTCTCTCGCATGTGTTGTTGTTGTTGTTGTGAAACCGATATCGTCGTCGTAATCACTGTGGCGTCGTCATCGTCAGTTGTCATCGCCATCGTAATCATCATCATCATCGGTGTGACAGGGTCATCGCTAATGTTGTGGACAATTCATCCAGGTGAGCCAAACGCACCTGTCACAATCATCACTGGCATGACGTCATCACAATCCTCACTGCGATGACATCATCACAATCATCACTGGCATGACATCATCACAATCATCACTGCGATGAGGTGGTCACAATCATCACTGTCATGACGTCATCACAATCATCACTGCGATGAGGTGGTCACAATCATCACTATCATGACGTCATCACAATCATCACTGCGATGAAATCATCACAATCATCACTGTCATGACGTCATCACAATCATCACTGCGATGAGGTGGTCACAATCATCACTGTCATAACGTCATCACAATCATCAATTATCACTGCGATGACATCATCACTGCGATGACATCATCACTGCGATGACATCATCACTGCGATGACATCATCACTGCGATGACATCATCACTGCGATGACATCATCACTGTGATGACATCATCACAATCATCACTGCGATGACGACATTGTTACAATAATCACGATGATGATGATGACATCCTCACAATCGCCGCTGCAATGTTACACCAGCGATGGACTTGTGGGCAACGTCGTAAATACAACGCGTACAAAGCCCCGTTCTGCACCGCCCACAGTGTCCAGATCGTCAACTCGTTTCTTTACAACTGCCTGGTCTGTTGCGTTTGGCCACGTACGGCACGAAAGAATGTCTAAACGTACATAAACTACACTATGCACTACGTGCGTTGTAGGCGTGCGAGTGGGCGGTTGGATCCGTCCGCCTTCTTGGCAAAACATTGACCAGGTCCATTGCGCTCGGCCGAGTGTTTTTGTTGCGAACGAGCAACATCGGCGATGGTGGGTGGCGGTGGTGGTGGGGGGAGGTGGTGGTGGTGATGGTGGGGGGAGGTGGTGGTGGTGGGCGGAGGTGGTGGTGGGGAGCGGTGGTGGTGATGGGGGGAGGTGGTGGTGGGGGGAGGTGGTGGTGGTGGGGGGAGGTGGTGGTGGTGATGGTGGGGGGAGGTGGTGGTGGTGGGCGGAGGTGGTGGTGGGGAGCGGTGGTGGTGATGGGGGGAGGTGGTGGTGGGGGGAGGTGGTGGTGGTGGGGGGAGGTGGTGGTGGGGGGAGGTGGTGGTGGTGGGGGGAGGTGGTGGTGGTGGGGGGAGGTGGTGGTGGGGAGCGCTACGCTGCGCTATGAATCCGGCGACCCGAGTTCGATTCCCGCTCACGGCCAACACCCAGTGACGATTATCTGAACCGGTCCTGGGCCTACCCTAGGTCGACTCAGCCTCAAATGAGTACCTGGTGCGGTGTGTAAACATCACCACGAGGGAGACAAAGGGGGGTCGGGCGTGGTGCTGGCCACCCACCCCTTCGTGTACCGTTGCGGCCTTCATAGGTGCTCGCTAACAACACTTGCCCCTACAGTCTGTTAAGGCTAAATTGGGGATCTTTTTATTCTTTGGTTCTTTCGGTTAAGTCACGTATACAGATAAAATAATAAATTAAATAATAGCATACTACTACGTTTCGATTGCAACACAAGCAACCATCATCATCAGGTATAAAAGAAATTGCAACAAAAATCTAACCAGAAAACTATAGACAGACACTTGTGTTGCAATCGAAACGTCGTAGTATGCTATTATTTAATTTATTATTTTATCTTTATACGTGACTTTACCGAAAGAACCAAAGAATAATTCCTGCAGTCACGAAAGCTCCAAAATTGAAATTGGGGATCTTTGTCTTTGATGGTGGGGGGGAGGTGGTGGGGTGGGTGGGGGGGTGGGTGGGGGGGAGGTGGTGGGGTGGGTGGGGGGAGGTGGTGGGGTGGGTGGGGGGTGAACAGTCACGTGGTCGGTGCAATCTGTTGGTGGGCCCACAAGGTCACGTGCCGGGTGTCCCGGCTACAGGTGAACAAATAGTCCGTGCCGGGGGGCGATTCACATGGCACGGCAGCGATAGCTTAATCCGCCGAGACGACGGTGGCCACACACAAAGACCCCCCCCCCCTCACCCCCCCTGCCCCCGCCCCCCGCTGCCCCCCCCCCCACTACTAAAGACGTAACGGTAGAGATCCCAGGACCGGCTTCAAGGTAATGATTCTACAGTCATCGTTAGTGGTGGTGGTGTTGGTGGTGGTGGTGTTGGTGGTGGTGGTGTTGGTGGTGGTGGTGTTGGTGGTGGTGTTGGTGGTGGTGTTGGTGGTGGTGTTGGTGGTGGTGTTGGTGGTGTTGGTGGTGGTGTTGGTGGTGGTGTTGGTGGTGGTGTTGTTGTTGGTGGTGTTGTTGGTGGTGTTGTTGGTGGTGTTGGTGGTGGTGGTGTTGGTGGTGGTGGCCTTGAGCAGCAATCGAACCCGAGTGGCCCAGGTTCGTTAGCGGAGCTACACGACCGCACCCCAAAGACAAAGATCCCCCGTGTAGCCTTAACAGACTGTAGGGGCAAGTGCTGTTATCGAGCACCTATGAAGGCCGGAACGGTACACGAGGGGGTGGGCGGCCAGTACCACGCCCGGCCGCCTTTGTCTCCCCAGTGCCTGATGTTTAATATACACCGCACCGAGTACTCATTTGAGGCTAAGTCGACCTAGGGGGGGGAGGACACCAGTTACAATATTTGCCACTGTTACTGTTGGTGGTCGTGCGGGAGTTGAGAATCGATCGAGCTCGAGCCGCCGGGTTCGGAGTGCAGTGCGCTAACCACTGCGCCACCGCTCCCCAAGAAGACCACCACCACTCCGTTGGCAGTGGTGCACAAACACCGCCAACAATAACAACGACGCTCAACACAGTCGTCAGCCGTCAACAACAACAACAACAACCTCTAAGTAAATAATATTTAGATAAACAATATTTACTTAAATAACATTTATTTCGAGCGTTCCACGGTTGGCCAGATGTTAACCACCTCGCCTGGTATGCAGGAGGTCGTGGGTTCGATTCTGACCCTGACGCCTGCTGTATATTTGGAGTTTGTGTCTCTCTCTCATCATCATCGCGGTGGCTAGGAGATGTTAACTACCTCGCCTGGTATACAGGAGGTTGTGGGTTCGATCCCGACCCTTGACGCCTGCTGTGTATTTGGAGTTTGCGGTGTCTCTCTCTCTCCGTGGTCGCGTGGATTTTTTTTTTCGGGTCCTCCAATGTTCCCTCCACATTTAGATTCAAAGTCACGCGTTTAGTGCTCCAATACATTTCCACACGATGATGATGATAAGCCGTTTCGTTGAGCTATCATTTGTGGCCTGGTCGCTTCTGAAGAAATACCTCTGCAGCTCAGTAGAGCTTTACCCGTTAAAATAAACACACGTAGTTTAAAGTCTAAATATCCATGCGAGGCAGCGTTTCAAATGATTACCTGGTGCCGCTTACCCTCGTGTGCCGTGCCGGCCTTCATAGGTGCTACTCGCTAACAGCACTTGCCCCAACAGTCTGTTGAGGCTATACGACGGGGGTGGCTTTGTCTTGCAAATTTCTACATATATGTGCGTCGTGTGTGTATGTCTATACATGTGTGTGTATGTCTGTACATGTGTGTGTATGTCTATACTTGTGTGTGTCGTGTGTGTGTGTCTATACATATTGTGTATCTATACCTGTGTGTGTATCTATACATGTGTGTGTGTCGTGTGTGTGTGTGTTGTGTGTATGTCTATACATGTGTGTGTATGGCTATACATGTGTGTGTATGAGTCTATACATGTGTGTGTGTGTCTATACATGTGTGTGTGTCTACAATGTGTGTGTGTGTCTATACATGTGTGTGTGTAATGGAAGGTTTTACACTTTTAACTGGTACAAAACTGACACCTTTATTCAAGCATCATGTTTGCAATGACCACAACACAAGTAGTCAATAAAGCAAACAAAAAGAGGCAACTCTGATAAGGATAATAATATGCACTGTCATTGAAGTTGATTGGCCACACCCGAGACGGCTTTCTTTAGAGCCTAGTCCCCATTGGTGTAGGCCAGATGACACCAGAAGGCGTACAACTCAAAAACAGTGCAATATCAGAGTATTGAGAGTTCAATACTCTGATATTGATGCCTTGAATAAAGGTGTCAGTTTTGTACCAGTTAAAAGGGTAAAAACCTTCCATTATATTTTGCCACTGGTAAAAGAGATCTCATAGTGTAAATGTGTATGTGTGTCTATACATGTGTGTATGTCTATACATGTGTGTGTATGTCTATACATGTGTGTGTGTGTCTATACATGTGTATGTCTATACATGTGTGTGTATGGCTATACATGTGTGTGTGTGTCTATACATGTGTGTGTGTGTCTATACATGTGTGTGTGTGTCTATACATGTGTGTGTGTGTCTATACATGTGTGTGTGTGTCTATACATGTGTGTGTATGTCTATACATGTGTGTGTGTATGTCTATACATGTGTGTGTGTGTCTATACATGTGTGTGTGTGTCTATACATGTGTGTGTGTGTCTATACATGTGTGTGTATGTCTATACATGTGTGTGTGTCTATACATGTGTGTGTGTGTCTATACATGTGTGTGTGTGTCTATACATGTGTGTGTATGTCTATACATGTGTGTGTGTCTATACATGCGTGTGTATGTCTATACATGCGTGTGTGTGTCTATACATGTGTGTGTGTGTCTATACATGTGTGTGTGTGTCTATACATGTGTGTGTGTGTCTATACATGTGTGTGTATGTCTATACATGTGTGTGTGTGTCTATACATGTGTGTGTATGTCTATACATGTGTGTGTATGTCTATACATGTGTGTGTGTGTCTATACATGTGTGTGTGTGTCTATACATGTGTGTGTATGTCTATACATGTGTGTGTGTGTCTATACATGTGTGTGTGTGTCTATACATGTGTGTGTGTGTCTATACATGTGTGTGTATGTCTATACGTGTGTGTGTCTATACATGTGTGTGTATGTCTATACATGTGTGTGTATGTCTATACATGTGTGTATGTCTATACATGTGTATGTCTATACATGTGTGTGTGTCTATACATGTGTATGTCTATACATGTGTGTGTGTGTCTATACATGTGTGTGTATGTCTATACATGTGTGTGTGTGTCTATACATGTGTGTGTATGTCTATACATGTGTATGTCTATACATGTGTGTGTGTCTATACATGTGTGTGTGTCGTGTTTATGTCCGAAAGACCGCTGCCACTGCCGCTGCTGCTGCTGATGAACAGAGTGGAAACATGCGGACGTCCAGAACAAACACCTCCTCATTCGAAAATCCAAACATCATCGCACCTCCAACTGGCTTTGACCCCCCCCCTCCTCCTCCTCCTCGATGAAGACACCGCTCCTGGCAGCGCCGTCGACCGCATCGGAGCATCGCGAACACGGCGCCGATGGACCCCCCCCCACCTCTCCCCCTTCAATGGGACACCGCAGACGCGAGCCACCGGTTCTTATTGAGCGATCGTGGCCATGCGAACCCAAGCTACAGAGACGCATAGAGACCCGCGGCGACTCACAGAGACGCATAGAGATACGTAGAGACTCATTCACTACCATGATGAGCCAAGAAATGTCTGTGTGTCACGCGCGTGACGTCACTCCACGTCGACCAGCCCCCCTAATTAATATTCATGAACAGGTGACGTCACTCCACATGTAGCACCCCCCCCACACCCCTCATTAATAATGAATAATCATGAGCAGGTGACGTCACTCCACATCGAACAGCCCCCCTAATTAATATTCATGAACAGGTGACGTCACTCCACATGTAGCACCCCCCCACCCCTCATTAATAATGAATAATCATGAGCAGGTGACGTCACTCCACATCGAACAGCCCCCCTAATTCATATTCATGAACAGGTGACGTCACTCCACATGTAGCACCCCCCCACCCCTCATTAATAATGAATAATCATGAGCAGGTGACGTCACTCCACATCGAACAGCCCCCCTAATTAATATTCATGAACAGGTGACGTCACTCCACATGTAGCACCCCCCCACCCCTCATTAATAATGAATAATCATGAGCAGGTGACGTCACTCCACATCGAACAGCCCCCCTCATTAATAATCATGAATAGGTGACGTCCTCCAAATGAACACCCCCCCCCCCACCATGAATATTAATTAGCGGGTGACGTCACTCCACATGGGGGGGGGGGGGCGAGGCGCCTCCTCCCCCCTCCTCAGCGTCAACTCACAACCCTCACTACAAAGGCAGAACCCTCACGTCACGTGATCTCCGTCACGCTGTTGAGACATCAGAGTAAAAAGGACGTCGTGATGAACAAGGGATTAAAACCTTTATACATGAAATAGCTCTGTGTCACCGCGGCCTTACAAATTGCGCACGGAAGAATGCAATGAATATATCACGTCGCGGTCTGCTTTCTGCTTGCAAGTTTCAGATTTTCTGAAATACACCGGTCCTTGGACGGGCAAAAGGCTAGTAAAGATACATAGAGACTCATAGAGATACATAGAGACTCATAGAGATACATAAAGACCCATTGAGATACATAGAGACTCATGAAGATACATAGAGGCGAAAATGGATACATAGAGACTCATAGAGATACACTGAGGCACATATAGATACATAAGACCCATAGAAACACATCGAGACCCATAGACACAAGCATCGAGCTACTTGAACATCTCGCTGCTGCTGCTACTACTGTCATCATCATTACCTACTATAATCAACCAGAAATGTCTGTCCGTCCCGCGCGTGACGTCGCTCCACATGAGGCCCACCCCCCCCGCGTGACGTCACTGCACATGAGGCCCACCCCCCCCGCGTGACGTCACTGCACATGAGGCCCACCCCCCCCGCGTGACGTCGCTCCACATGAGGCCCACCCCCCCCGCGTGACGTCGCTCCACATGAGGCCCACCCCCCCCGCGTGACGTCGCTCCACATGAGGCCCACCCCCCCCGCGTGACGTCACTGCACATGAGGCCCACCCTCCCCGCGTGACGTCACTCCACATGAGGCCCACCCCCCCCCGCGTGACGTCACTGCACATGAGGCCCACCCCCCCCCGCGTGACGTCGCTCCACATGAGGCCCACCCCCCCCTGCGTGACGTCACTCCACATGAAGCCCACCCCCCCCTGCGTGACGTCACTCCACATGAAGCCCACCCCCCCCCCCGCGTGACGTCACTCCACATGAGGCCCACCCCCACCCCCCGTGTCGTCACTCCACATGAGGCCCACCCCCCCCCCGCGTGACGTCACTCCACATGAGACCCACCCCCCCCCCCGCATGACGTCACTCCACATCAGGCCCACCCCCCCGCATGACGTCACTCCACATGAGGCCCACCCCCCCGCGTGACGTCACTCCACATGAGGCCCACCCCTCCGCGTGACGTCACTCCACATGAGGCCCACCCCCCCCCCGCGTGACGTCACTCCACATGAGGCCCACCACCCCCCCCCCCCTCTTTAATATTCATGTTTGGGTGGATTTTTAAACTAACGCAGAGGAAGGTCGGGCCGAATTAAATAATTTATTACGCAAAGTCGCTTCAAATATGACCACGTTTCTTTACAGAAAGTGACGGTACAAAATAAATCTACGCAGCAGAGTGCTACATCCGTGCGTGACGTCACTGCAAAAGAGCCCCCCCCCCTTCATTAATAGTGGGTGACGTCACTCCACATGGGGCAACCCCCCCCCCCATCTCATTCATAATCATGAGCTGAACAATTTCTCGATTGAATACTGTATTTCAGATTCAATGCAATATACACGGGTAAAGAAGCTAGCGCAAACGAATTAGGACGTAATGTTTGCACACGTCTGTACACATGTGTGTGTGTATATCTGTAGGTTTCTATGTCGTGTTTACATATCTCTGTGCACTGCCCCCACCCCCCCCGGATCCCCCCCACCCACACACCCCCGGTGCCCCCCCCCCCATTCCGCCACCTAACAAAGACAAAGATCCCCCGTGTAGCCTTAGCAGACTGTTGGGGCAAGTGCTGTTAGCGAGTAGCACACGAGCGGCTGGGTGGCCAGCAACCACGCCCGGCCGCCTTTGTCTCCCCGGTGGCGATGTTTACTACACAACCTCTCATTTTAAGGCTGAGTCGACCTTAGGGGAGGCCCCAGGGACCGGTTGGCCGCGAGCAGCTGGGTGTCGAACTTGGGCCGCCCGGGGTTCGCGGCCAGCGCTAACCGCGGTGCCACCGCTCCCCCAACCATCCACCCTCCCTGCACAAACACCTACAAGCCCCCCCCCTCACCCTCTGCCCCCCCAATTTCCGTAATGATCATTCATCAAGAGGGGAACAATCGGTCGTCTAAGCGCCCCCCGGGAGGAGACGCGGCGCTTTCCTCCAGAAACCAAAACGCGACCGGGGCCAGGCGGCGAGACGGGAGAGGGCACAGGGAGAGGGGGGGGTGGGTGGTGAGGGGGTGGTGGGGGGTGGTGGGGGGGGTGTGGTGGGGGGGTGGTGGTGGGGGGTTGGTGGGGGGGTGGTGGGGGGGTGGTGGTGGGGTGTGGTGGGGGGGTGGTGGTGGGGGGGTGGTGGGGGGGGTGTGGTGGGGGGGTGGTGGTGGGTGGTGGTGGTGATGGGGGGTGGTGGGGGGGTGGTGGGGGGTGGTGGTGGGAGGGTGGTGGGGGGGGTGTGGTGGGGGGGGTGTGGTGGGGGGTTGGTGGGGGGGTGGTGGGGGGTGGTGGTGGTTGGGGGGGGTGGTGGGGGGGTGGGGAGGGGTGGGTCAGGGTTGTGGGGGGATGGTGGTGGGGGGTTGGTGGGGGGGTCACAATGGCCCGGTGCGCGGTCGCGCTCGAGTCCCGGACAAACGAGGGAGCGCACACCTGTCAACCTGTCGACGTCACGCCTGTCAACGTCATACTCCCAGTGAGCTCTGGCCACGCCCCTGCCCGTGGGGCTCCCAGGGAGCCCTGACCACGTCCGCCGCTCGAGCCAAGAGCCCTGGGGGCACACGAGGGCGGCATCGTCTCCACACCGCCCCCCCCCCCACTCCACTCCTCTAAAAACAAGCAGCAGCCGCAGCAGCAGCAGCAGCCACGGCCTTAGCCGCAGCCGCACACTGGGGCTCCTGTCTTTATTTTCATAAAATACAGAAAGGGAATGAAAAAAATGCATAAAAAGCACGAGAAGCAGAAGCCAGAGGAGGAGGAATGCGGAGCGCGTTGGCCGCGTCCTCTGAGCGCGGCTCGCGATGAAAGGAGGAGAGAGAGGCACGGGGCGAGAGGGGGAGGGCTTTTCAAAGTTTGGCCGATCTCTCTCTCACACTGACTATACTCTCACACTCACTATTCACTCACTATTCACTCACTATTCACTCTCTCGCTATTCTCTCTCTCTCACTATTCTCTGACTCACTATCTCCCTCACTATCTCACTCACTATCCTCTCTCACTATTCTCTGACTCACTATCTCCCTCACTATCTCTGTCACTATTCTCTCCCTCACTATTCTCTCCCTCACTATTCTCTCCTTTCGCCCTCTCCTCTTCCTCGCACGATGGCAGCCCGGGGCTTGTTGTCGCTTCCACAGCTCGCACAGCGCGGCTCCCTCGCTCGCTCTCATTCTCTGTCTGTCTCTGTGTCTCTCTCTGTGTCTCTCTGTGTCTCTCTGTGTCTCTCTCTATGTCTCTTTGTCTGTCTCTCTGTCTGTCTCTCCGTGTCTCTCGCTGTCTCTCGGTGTCCCTGTCGGTGTCTCTGTGCCTCTGTCTGTCTCTCTGTGTCTCTCTCTGTCTCTCTGTCTCTCTCTGTCTCTCTGTGTCTCTCTCTGTCTCTCTGTGTGTCTCTCTCTGTCTCTCTGTGCGTCTGTCTCTCCGTGTCTCTCGCTGTCTTTCTGTGTCCCTGTCGGTGTCTCTGTGCCTCTGTCTGTCTCTCTGTGTCTCTCTCTGTCTCTCTGTCTGTCTCTCTGTGTCTCTGTCTCTCTGTGTCTCTCTCTGTCTCTCTGTGTCTCTCTCTGTCTCTCTGTGTCTCTCTGTGCGTCTGCCTCTCCGTGCCTCTCTCTGTCTCTCTTCGTATTCTCCCAGTCTCTGCGATATTCTGTCAGTCTCTCCATCCAAGTCTCCGTCTCTCTGCCTGTCTCTTCCTCTCTCTCCATCTAACTCTCTGTGTCTCTCGCGTCTTCTTCGAACGCTGGGGGGGGGGGGCGGACAAACCCTCTGCACGGGCTTGAAGGGCACCCTCCTTATCACCTTCTCACGTGATCGGTCGTCGATGGGCGTGGCGCGCGTGACGACCACCACCACGTGGCCGCTCTTGTGTTGCGCGTGACGCGTCGAGCACCACGTGACGCGGCCTCGTGCGTTTTCATTGTGTGCTTGTTAGTTGAAGACGTCGGCTTTCGCCACGAATAATATTATTATTAATAAAGGTTTTTGGGTTAGAGCGCGTAAGTGTGTTTGTTGTTTGTGACTTTCTTTCATATCGAAATCGCCTCCAGTGCTGTTTTGCCGCTGGCAGCAATAAAAGTGTTTTAAATAGTCAAAAGTCTCTCTGTGTGTGTCTCTCTCGCTCTCTCCACACACACCACAACCCCCGCTACTTGTGGCTACGACTGAAAACCCGGCCGGCTCCAAAACCCGCAGCTTCCTCGCGTACACTTTCCCTCCCTCGCCTTCATTTCCACCGAAGACATAAAAACATTTCAGCAACGTCCACGCAGCATTTACATCCCAACACAGAAGTGAATTCTTCTTTCTAACATCATCATCATCATCGTCGTCGTTTAAAGTTGATTTCGTGCAACTAGGCGAAGACCCAAGACACTAACTAGGATCATCTTCTTGGTTTTTTCGGTAAAGTCACGTAGAAGGGAAATAATAAAATAATAAAAATAAAACATAATAAAATACAATTCTCACGACGTTTCGGCCACAATGCAAGCAGCCGTCCTCAGGTGAAGAACAGGTCTGTCGGAAAGACAGCGTCTGAAGTCTTTTGTTGACCAGTGTAATGCTATTCAATGATAAAGGCGCAGCCCTGCAATGTCTCTCGCGAATCGCCCTCGCGCCGAGCGAGGGAACTCCGGGGGCTGCCTCGTCCACGCTGCTCCCGACGTCTTGGCGGAAGAGCTGGTGGGAGGTAGCCACGCGTTGGCCCGCCACTGGTTCAAGTGCCGCTTCGGGAGATCGAACCGGTGACCTCTGGAACTGCTGTAGTACACATCTCTGTTGTTTATACTGAGCCTGCAAGGCACGTGACGACGCAGTCGGACGCACGGAGAGGTCTGAAAGCTCTGCGTCATCAGCATGTTTAACATCATCACAAACAACATCAACATCTTCTACATCGACGACAGCAACATCATCATTATCATCAACATCATGGTTAACATCATTAACAGCATCAACTTCATCATCAACAACATCATCATGATCGTCAACATCATCATCAACAGCAATATCATCATCACGTCCGGCTCCCTTTGTCTCACCAATTCTGATATTTTACACACCGCACCGAGTTCTCATTTCAAGGCTGAGTCGACCTAGGGGAGGCACCGGTGTTGACCGTGAGAGGGAATCGAAGTCGGGACGCCGGGTTCGTAGCGCAGCGCGCTAACCGCTACCCTATCGCTCTTACACTCACAGACGAACACACAGACACATACATACACACACAGACGAACACACTGACACACACATACATACACACACAGACGAAGTTCCCCGTATAGCTTTAGCAGACTGTTGGGACAAGTGCTATTAGCGAGCATCTAATGATGGCCGGAGCTGCACACGAGGTTGTGGGTGGCTAACACACAGACATACACACACGGACATAAACACGGACATACACACTTACACACATACATACACACACGGACATAAACACAGACGTACACACAGACATAAACACACATACACACACATACACACATGCTTACACACAGACATACACACAGACATACATACACACACATACACACAGACATACACACAGACATACACACACATACACACAGACATACATACATACACACGCATACAGACAGACATACATACGCACACATACATACACACAGACGTACACACAGACAAAGACATACACACAGACACACACATACACACAGACACACACATACATACACACAGATGCACACAGACATACATACCCACAGACACACATACACAGACATACATACACACACATACACACAGACGTACACACAGACAAAGACATACACACAGACACACACATACACACATACACACACATACATACAAACAGACACACATACATACATACACACAGACAAAGATATACACACAGACACATACATACACACAGACAAAGACATACACACAGACGCACACGTGTACGTAGGTACAAACTCACATCTGGTGGCGGCAGCGACGTGGAGGGTCGATGTTGTTTAACGCGAAAGTTTTTTTTCTCTCGATTTTATCTGCGAAAAAACAAAATGGCAAAACGTTCGCTTTCTTGGCGCTGTGATGATGGCAGATCACTCACCAATGCCGCACAAAGACAAAGATCCCCCGTATAGCCTGCAACAGACTGTCGGGGCAAGTGCTGTTAGCGAGTAGCAGCTACGAAGGCCGGCACGGCACACGAAGGGGTCGTTGGGTGGCCAGCACCAGGCCCGGCCGCCTTTGTCTCCCCAGTGGCGATTTTTACACACCGTTTGAGGCTGAGTTGACCTAGGAGAGGCCCAGCACGGGTTCAAAGGTTCGTAGCGTTTAGCGCTAACTTCTACGCCACCGCTTCCCATGTACACCCACACAAAGACATCTACACACACGTGTGCACACACACACACAGACATCTACACACGTGTGCACACACACACGCAGACATATACACACGTGTGCACACACACACACAGACATATACACACACGAACACAGACGCACACGTGCACACACACAAAGAGATACACACACTCGCGCAGACACGTGCACACAGACACATACACACACACGCGTACACACACACGCACCTGCACACACACACACAAATACATACACACACACGCGTACACACACACGCGCACCTGCACACACACACACACACACAAAGACACACACACACACGCGCAGACACATGCACACGTACAAAGACATATACACATACACACACACGCACACACACGCACACGTGCACACACACACGCGCACCTACACACACACAAATACATACACACACACGCGTACACACACATGCGCACCTGCACACACACACACACAAAGACATACACACACACGCGCAGACACGTCCACACGTACAAAGACATATACACACACACGCACACACACGCACACGTGCACACACACGCGCGCACCTGCACACACACACAAAGACATACACACACACACGCACACAGACACACAAACAAAGACATACACCCACCCACGCTCCCTCGACGCTTCCAATCAAAACAAATCGATAATTGCTCAAGTTCGCGGGGGGCCACACCTGACAAGACACGCGCGACCTGGGGGGGTAGAAAATGTGGGCAGCAGGACGAGGGGGGGGGGGCAGGGCGAGGGAGGGGGGCAGGGCGAGGGGGGGGCAGGGCAAGGGGGGGCAGGGCGAGGGGGGAGCCGGGCGAGGGGGGGGCAGGGCGAGGGGGGGGGCAGGGCGAGGGGGGGGGGGCAGGGCGAGGGGGGGGCAGGGCGAGGGGGGGGGGCAGGGCGAGGGGGGGGAGTCGCAGAACTACAGCGCAACGCCGGATTCCCTCCCTCGGCCTAGAAAACATGACGTCACGCAGCACTCCCAAATAACAACAACAACAACAGCCGTTGACGTCACAAAAAGCACAAGTGCTTTTGTGACGTCAATTTGAGGCCATCGCACGAGGTGTCGAAGGCTCGCTGCTGGCACCACGAGGTCACGGGACAGACCCAGGTGCCATGGGTTGACTGCTGTGCCAGGCTAGGTGCACGAGGAGGTCACGGGACAGACCCAGCAGGTGCCATGGGTTGACTGCTGTGCCAGGCTAGGTGCACGAGGAGGTCACGGGACAGACCCAGCAGGTGCCATGGGTTGACTGCTGTGCCAGGCTAGGTGCACGAGGAGGTCACGGGACAGACCCAGCAGGTGCCATGGGTTGACTGCTGTGCCAGGCTAGGTGCAGGAGGAGGTCACGGGACAGACCCAGGTGCCATGGGTTGACTGCTGTGCCAGGCTAGGTGCACGAGGAGGTCACGGGACAGACCCAGCAGGTGCCATGGGTTGACTGCTGTGCCAGGCTAGGTGCACGAGGAGGTCACGGGACAGACCCAGCAGGTGCCATGGGTTGACTGCTGTGCCAGGCTAGGTGCACGAGGAGGTCACGGGACAGACCCAGCAGGTGCCATGGGTTGACTGCTGTGCCAGGCTAGGTGCAGGAGGAGGTCACGGGACAGACCCAGGTGCCATGGGTTGACTGCTGTGCCAGGCTAGGTGCACGAGGAGGTCACGGGACAGACCCAGCAGGTGCCATGGGTTGACTGCTGTGCCAGGCTGGGTGGACGAGGTCACCGGACAGACCCAGGTGCTATGGGTTGACTGCTGTGCCAGGCTAGGTGCAGGAGGAGGTCACGGGACAGACCCAGCAGGTGCCATGGGTTGACTGCTGTGCCAGGCTAGGTGCAGGAGGAGGTCACGGTACAGACCCTGCAGGTGCCATGGGTTGACTGCTGTGCCAGGCTAGGTGCACGAGGAGGTCACAGGACAGACCCAGGTGCCATGGGTTGACTGACCACTTCCAAAGACCGCTGCTCACACGAACATTGGGGGCAGCGTTCGTCATCTCCCGTGTCCTGCCCTGTGGGTGATGTGTGTATCGGTCTCCGTGTGTCTCTCTGTGTGTCTATGTGAGCGTTATGGGGTCTCCATCCGAGTCCATGGGTCTCTGTGCAATGTGTTTCCACGCGAGTCCACGTGTGAATTAGACGCGCACACACAAACACAACAAACTTGCACACATCCACCCAGGCACAAAGGCAAAGGTCACCCGTATAGCCTTAGCATAATGTTGGGGCAAGTGCTGTAAGGGAGCACTTTTGTATCTCTAGTGCACACACACACACACCTACCCACACGCACACACACACACGTACACATACTCGCGCGCACACACCCACACACACGCACACACTGCCAAACACATCCACACACACATATCCACACACACGCACGCAACACACTGGCATGCGCACACACACGCACACAAACACACTGGCACACGCACGCGCACACACACAAACAAACTGGCACACACACGCGCACACACCCACACACACAAACACACTGGCACACAAACACACGCGTACACCCCCCCACACACGCACACAAACGCACTGGTACACACACGCACACACACCCCCCACACACAAACACACTGGCACACACACGCACACACACCCCCCACACACGCACACAAACACACTGGCACACACACACACTGGCACACACACGCACACACACCCCCCACAGACAAACACACTGGCACACACACGCACACACACCCCCCACACACGCACACAAACACACTGGCACACACACGCACACACACCCCCCACACAAAAACACACTGGCACACACGCGCACGCACACCCCCCCCCCCCCCCACACACCCCCCACACACACTGGCACACACACGCACGCACACCCCCCCCCCCCCCACACACACACACGCACGGGCAGTTGAGACTTGGCAGCTCCGTTTCCGCCGCTCCCAGGGCGCGGAAACCGCGTGAGTGGTGCGTGTTTGTACAGCTCACCCCGTTCACCCTGCTCACCCCACTCACCCAGTAACCCCACTCACCCACTCACCCAGTAACCCAGTAACCCCACTCACCCACTCACCCAGTAACCCAGTAACCCCACTCACCCACTCACCCACTCACCCTGCTCACCCCACTCACCCACTCACCCAGTAACCCCACTCACCCAGTAACCCAGTAACCCCACTCACCCACTCACCCAGTAACCCAGTAACCCCACTCACCCACTCACCCACTCACCCTGCTCACCCCACTCACCCACTCACCCAGTAACCCCACTCACCCCACTCACCCAGTAACCCATTCACCCCACTCACCCCACTCACCCCGCTTACCCCACTCACCCAGTAACCCACTCACCCACTCACCCTGCTCACCCCACTCACCCACTCACCCAGTAACCCCACTCACCCCACTCACCCAGTAACCCAGTAACCCCACTCACCCACTCACCCACTCACCCTGCTCACCCCACTCACCCACTCACCCAGTAACCCAGTAACCCCACTCACCCACTCACCCACTCACCCTGCTCACCCCACTCACCCACTCATCCACTCACCCAGTAACCCAGTAACCCCACTCACCCACTCACCCACTCACCCTGCTCAACCCACTCACCCACTCACCCACTCACCCAGTAACCCAGTAACCCAGTAACCCCACTCACCCACTCACCCACTCACCCTGCTCACCCCACTCACCCACTCACCCAGTAACCCCACTCACCCACTCACCCCACTCACCCAGTAACCCAGTAACCCCACTCACCCACTCACCCACTCCCCCTGCTCACCCCACTCACCCACTCACCCAGTAACCCCACTCACCCAGTAACCCAGTAACCCCACTCACCCACTCACCCACTCACCCTGCTCACCCCACTCACCCACTCACCCTGCTCACCCCACTCACCCCACTCACCCAGTAACCCATTCACCCCACTCACCCACTCACCCCACTCACCCACTCACCCAGTAACCCATTTACCCCACTCACCCACTAACCCCACTCACCTACTCACCCACTCACCCAGTAACCCATTCACCCCACTCACCCACTCACCCCACTCACCCAGTAACCCATTTACCCCACCCACTCACCCTATTCACCCACTCACCCACTCACCTAGTAACCCATTCACCCACTCACCCACGCACCCCACTCACCCACTCACCCACTCACCCAGTAACCCATTCACCCCACTCATCCACTCACCCAGTAACCCATTCACCCCACTCACCCACGCACCCCACTCACCCACTCACCCAGTAACCCATTCACCCTACTCACCCACTCACCCAGTAACCCATTCACCCCACTCACCCCACTCACCCCGCTCACCCCACTCACCCACTCACCCCGCTCACCCCACTCACCCCGCTCACCGCGCTTGTTAGCCAGGTAAGGCACCCCAGAGCGAGAGAGACAGAGGCGTCTATAGAGAGGGTGGCTCTCTACAGCTGGGTGAGAAAGGCCCCCTCTGTATAGAGAGGAGAGGGCGGCGGGGTTCGATAGCGCCTTCGAGTAGGGGGGAGGCCCAATCCGCACAGCAGTGGCGTGAGCAGGCAATTGCAGGGCTGCGCCTTGACCTTTGGGCACGAAACAAAAAAAGGCAAAATATTCCCCCGTGAAGCCTTTTGACGGACTGTTTCGGGCCCAGACGGCTCGGCACTCGATGGGCTGGGTGGGTGGGTGGCCAGCACCACGCCCGGCCGCCTTTGTCTCCCCAGTGGCGATGTTGACACACCGCACCAGGTACTCGTTTCGAGGCTGAGTCGACCTAGGGGAGGCCCACGAACGGTTGAGATAATCGTCACCGGTGTTTGCCGTGAGCGGGAATCGAACTCGGGTCGCCGGGTTCGTAGCGCAGCGCGCTGAGCGCTACACCCACCGCTGCACGTGGAAGTATCTCGCTCGCTGCGTCACCCGCAGGCCGATGGCTCCCCGGAGCCTCGTAGCGAGAGGGCATCGAGGATCGACTCCCCGTGTCGAGGAGAGAGATCAGAGAGAGAGAGGGCGCGGGTGGAGCGGTGGGGAGGGAGATGAGATGAGAGAGAGGGCGCGGGGTGGAGCGGTGGGGAGGGAGATGAGGGAGAGAGAGAGAGAGGGCGCGGGGTGGAGCGGTGGGGAGGGAGATGAGAGGGCGGTGGGGGGAGAGAGGAGTGAGATGAGAGAGAGAGGGCGCGGGGTGGAGCGGTGGGGAGGGAGACGAGAGAGAGAGAGGGCGCGGGGTGGAGCGGTGGGGAGGGAGATGAGAGGGCGGTGGGGGGAGAGAGGAGTGAGATGAGAGAGAGAGCGCGCGGGGTAGAGCAGTGGGGAGAGAGAGAGGGCGCGCGGTGGAGCGGTGGGGAGGGAGATGAGAGGGCGCGGGGTGGAGTGGTGGGGAGGGAGATGAGAGGGCGCGGGGTGGAGAGAGGGGAGAGATGAGAGAGAGAGGACGCGCGGTGGAGCGGTGGAGGAGGGAGATGAGAAGTACTTGCTCCGGCAGTACATATACTAAAATTGGAACGATACAGAGAAGATTAGCATGACCCCTGCGCAAGGATGACACGCAAATTCGTGAATAAAAAACGAATAAAAAAGAGAGGGCGGTGGGGGGAGAGAGGGGAGAGATGAGAGAGCTAAGAGGGTATTGGGTAGAGAGGGAGGGGGAGAGATGAGAGAGAGAGCCAAGGGGGTAGTGGAGAGAGAGAACAGAGAGAAAGAAAAGGGGGAGGGCACATAAAGCAAAGCATTGAAAAAAAAACAAAAAGAAAACGAAATGATGAACGAAGCAAAGTGCCGACTACACGGAGCATCTTCTTGTTTCCTCTGATCGTAAAAAAGAAAAGAGAGATGAGAGAGGCAAGACTAGAGTAGCGCGGAGAGAGGGAAGGGAGAGACAAGAGAGGGAAGGGAGACGTTGTCCAGAGAGGGAAGGGAGTAGAGAGAGAGAGAGAGGTGGGGCAGTGGAAGAGAGCTCAAGGAAGTTGGGGGTTAGATGAGGTGGAGAGTGGCTCGAATATAGAGATGGTGGGCAGAGAGAGAGAGACTTTGACTTTTAAACAACTTTTATTGCCGCAACATCACTGGAGGCGATTCCCATACGAAATACACAAAGTCACCAGCAAACAAATTAAATTAAACGCTACAAATCCACGCGTTGTGGCGCTAAATGCACCGCGCACAACACGAAAGAAAAGCCACGTGGTGGTGATTGTGGTGGTGGTGATTGTGGTTGTGGTGGTTGTGGTGGTTGTGGTGGTGGTGGTGGTTGTGGTGGTGGTGGTTGTGGTAGTCATCGCGCACGCCACGGTGACGAGCGAGCGCTTCAGAAGGTGAACACCACGAGGGTGCCGTCCACGCTGGTGCAGAGAGGGGCTTGTCCGGCTCCCCAGCGTTCGAAGAAGACGTGCACATCACCGACATGTGTGTGGTACATGGCGTGTTCCAGCCGGAGCCGCGCCTTGAGCAGGCCCCTGAACACTGGAAGCAGCACAGAGCAGCCATCAGTGTCACCTTGCAGCATCTTTTTCCTCGTTCTGTACACCGCCAACTTCGCCTGAACACAGGCGAAGTTGGCGAGGTCATGGCGCTTGTTAGCCAAGTAAGACACCACCCCATATACGAAGCTGCAGCTGTTGTAGAAGGGCACCTCCAGTTTCCTGAAGATGTCCTCCAAGAGGCGGAACATTGGTTTGAGCCGCTGACAGCGTAAGTACTGGTGGGGCAGATCCTCCCTGGAAATGCACAAGTCTGTTACCCCTGGCGAGATATGGCTGAGTCACACGGCCGATGGCAACGTGCAGTGTGCCAATCTCCACTGGAGGTCACCGCAGCGTTTGGCTACGGGAGAGACTCGTACATTCGTTTCCACTGAGACAGAGCAAAGAGAGAGGAGAGATTTGGCATGCAACAGAGGGAGAGTCGGAGGCCGTCGGATTGTGAGAAGGGCTGCGTGCAGAACGAGAGTGAGCGAGAGAGTGAGCGAGAGAGTGAGCGAGAGAGTGACCGAGAGAGTGACCGAGAGAGTGACCGAGAGAATGACCGAGAGAGTGAGCGAGAGAGTGAGCGAGAGAGTGAGCGAGAGAGTGAGCGAGAGAGTGAGCGAGAGAGTGACCGAGAGAGAGAGCGAGAGAGTGACCGAGAGAGTGAGCGAGAGAGTGAGCGAGAGAGTGAGCGAGAGAGTGAGCGAGAGAGTGAGCGAGAGAGTGAGCGAGAGAGTGAGCGAGAGAGTGAGCGAGAGAGTGAGCGAGAGAGTGAGCGAGAGAGTGAGCGGGAGAGTGAGCGAGAGAGTGACCGAGAGAGTGACCGAGAGAGTGACCGAGAGAGTGAGCGAGAGAGTGAGCGAGAGAGTGACCGAGAGAGTGACCGAGAGAGTGAGCGAGAGGTGGGGGTTTTACATAAAGCTAAGTTTTAAAATGTAAAAAAAAAAACACGAAATGATGAACGAAGCAAAGTGCCGAATACACCGAGCATCTTCTTGTTTCCACTGATCGTAAAAAAAAGGAGAGGGTTCATCTGGAGTTGAGAGAGAACAGAGTGGGAGAGTGGAAAGAGACATCACAGAGAGATAGAGAGTTGTTCGGACAGAGAGGAGAGCAGAGATAGAGTGGCAGATCGAGCAGATGAGATGGGAAATAGTCAAGAGAGAACTATCAAAGAGAGAGAGAGGGGAGTATGAGAAATGCGAGAGAGAGATGGGGGGATTGGAGAGTGGGGTTAGAGAAAGGGAAGAATAGCGGGGGAGTGGGGAGAGAGTGGAGTGTGGAGAGCGAGTGGAGAGACGGGGAATACGAGAGGCAAGGGATGCTTAGGGCGCGGCTCCGGCTGGAGCACGCCATGTACCACACACATGCCGGTGATGTGCGCGTCTTCTTCGAACGCTGGGGGGGGGCGGAAAAGCCCCTCTCTGTACCAGCGTGGACGGCACCCTCGTGGTGTTCACCTTCTGAAGCGCTCGCTCGTCACCGTGGCGTGCGCGATGACCACCACCACCACGCGCCTTTTCTTTCGTGTTGTGCGCGGTGCTTTTAGCGCCACAGCGCGTGGATTTGTAGCGTTTATTGTCATTTGTGTTGCTGGTGACTTTGTGTATTTCGTATCGGAATCGCCTCCGGTGCTGTTGGTGCTGGCGGCAATAAAAGATGTTTAAAAGTCAGTCTCCAATCGTTTCTCTCCTCTCTCACTCTCACCCGCTACTCTCTCCATCTCTCTCCAATTGTCTCTCTCCCACTCTCCTCTCCCACTCTCCCACCCACCACCACATCTCTCCTCCGCTCCCAATGTCTCATCCTCGCGTCTCCTGATATCTCCACTCGCTCTCTGCTCTCCGATTCCCTCTTTCCATCTCTCCTCCTCTCCCCTGCTCTTCAATCTTCTCATATACCCTCCTCGCCCTCTATCGTCTCTTATCTCCTTCATTTGCTTCTCAGCGAAACGTCGGTTCTTTGTTTGTGAACCACGCCTCGATTGTCACCACGGCTCCGTCTCCTCTCTGTCTCTCTCTCTCTCTCGGGACGAGCGCTTTTTAAAATGTTTGACGGTGGTGGGTGAGGCAGCTCAAGTCCTCGGCACAGGCGCAAAACGCATTCTCCTTGAATTCTACTTCATAACGAGCGCATTGGTCGCGCGTGCCGTGGCGTGCGTGACGACGGCGGTGTTTGTGACGTGCGCGTCACGTGCGGCGCCACGTGACACGCGCGTCACAGAGTGGTGCGAACGCGTGACGCTGTACTCAATGTGATTTTGCATCGGAATGGGCTTCAGTGCTTTCGCTGTTGGCAAAAATGAAAGTGGTTTAAAACTCTCTCCTCTCTCCTTCTGTTCTATCTCCACATTATCTCTCACACACTCTCTCTCTCTCTCGCAACTCTAATTAAAGTTGATCTTCTCACTCCATCTCATTGTCTGTATCCCCCCCCCCCCCAATCTCTCTCTTCTCTCTCCATCTCTCTCCTCTCTCTGTGCGCGCGCGCTCCTAGTGCCGTCACGTCGTCATTCATTACATCGCAGCAAATATTCGTTTGAAGCGGTGGGGGGGGGGGGCCCGGGCGGGAGAGAGCGATGGTGGTGGGGGGGGGGGTGGAGGTGTGGGTGGGTGGGTGGGTGGGTGAGAGGGGCAGAGGGGGGTGGGGTGCAACGTTTATTTACTTAACATTTTTATAAGTTTAAAGAAATATCGAGATTTTATGCTGCGCTGTCACTACACAGGAGCGTTGCATGAGGCCGACCCCGAAGGGCCCCAACCTCCTCCTCGTCCTCCGCGTTCATCGCGGGAGCGGCTTCCCGGCTGCAGCCACCGCCCAACGCGCGTGGGAGACGCCGGTGGGGGGTGGCGGCTAGAGGCGCAGCCCCTGCAACTTCTCGTGGGCGCCGCGGTGTCGAGGAGATGTTCATTACCTCGCCTGGTAGACAGGAAGTCGTGGGTCCGATCTCGTCCCTGACGATGCCTGCTGCTGTATATTTGGAGTTTGTGTGTCTCTCTCTCATCATCATCATCATCACGGTGGCTAGGAGATGTTAACTACCTCGCCTGGTATACAGGAGGTCGTGGGTTCGATCCCCACCCTGACGCCTGCTGCTGTATATTTGGAGTTTGTGTGTCTCTCATAATCATCACGGTGGCTAGGATATGTTAACTACCTCGCCTGGTGTGCTGGAGGTCGTGGGTTCGATCCCGATCCTGACGCCTGCTGTATATTTGGAGTTTGTGTGTGTCTCTCTCATCATCATCACGGTGGCTAGGAGATGTTAACTACCTCGCCTGTTATGCAGGAGGTCGTGGGTTCGATCTCGACCCTGACGGCTGCTGCTGTATATTGAGAGTTTGCGTCTCTCTCTCTTTCATCATCATCATCATCACGGTGGCTAGGAGATGTTAACTACCTCGCCTGTTATGCAGGAGGTCGTGGGTCCGATCTCTACCCTGACGCCTGCCGTATATTTGGAGTTTGTGTGTGTCTCTCTCATCATACTCACGGTGGCTAGGAGATGTTAACCACCTCGCCTGGTATACAGGAGGTCGTGGGTCCGATCTCGACCCTGACGCCTGCTGCTGTATATATTTGGTGGTTTGATGTTTTCCTTTCCGTGGGGGTCGCGTGGATTTTTCTCCGGGTCCTCCGGTTTTTTCCCCTCCACATTTAGAATCAACTTCACCATGAAGTTTAGAGTAATTTGGCTGCAATACATTTCCACACGACGATAAGCTACATAGCTCAGTGGACCTTACCTGGTAATAACAAAATAGTTTAGTCGTTTGAAAAAAAAATTCTCGCGCTAACACCAAGACAGAGAGTGCCAGCCCCCTCCCCCACCACATCAAACTCTGGATAGTATTTGGCCTACTCTTCCACGTTGTCCAAGCATATTTGGACAGTGGTATAGTTAGGGATAGAGGGTTAGGGCGATCACTCGTGTTAGAGACAGGGTGTGGTTAGGGTTAGATGGTTGGGGTTTAGAACTATCACTTGTGTTAGAGACAGGGTGTGGTTAGGGTTAGATGGTTGAGGTTTAGAACTATCACTCGTGTTAGAGACAGGGTGTGGTTAGGGTTAGATGGTTGGGTTTTAGAACTATGCCTCGTGTTAGAGACGGGGATGTGGTTAGGGTTAGATGGTTGGGGTTTAGAACTATCACTCGTGTTAGAGACAGGGTGTGGTTAGGGTGAGATGGTTGGGGTTTAGAACAATCACTCGTGTTAGAGACAGGGTGTGGTTAGGGTGAGATGGTTGGGGTTTAGAACAATCACTCGTGTTAGAGACGGGGGCGTGGTTAGGGTTAGATGGTTGGGGTTTAGAACTATCACTCGTGTTAGAGACAGGGTGTGGTTAGGGTTAGATGGTTGGGGTTTAGAACTATCACTCGTGTTAGAGGCAGCGGTGTGGTTAGGGTGAGATGGTTGGGGTTTAGAACTCTCACTCGTGCTAGAGACGGGGAGTGGTTAGGGTGAGATGGTTGGGGTTTAGAACTCTCACTCGTGTTAGAGACGGGGGCGTGGTTAGGGTGAGATGGTTGGGGTTTAGAACTATCACTCGTGTTAGAGACGGGGGTGTGGTTAGGGATGGAGGCTAACAACGTTGTCTCGGTGTTAGGAAGGTCTATGAATGCCATCTTTGTGAACCCCAGGACGGTGATCGCGGCACAGAATACAAAGATCCCCCGTATAGCCTGAACAGACTGTAGGGGCAAGTGCTGCTAGCGAGTAGCAGCACCTCGCTATGTAGCCAGCACGGCGCCCGGCCGCCTTTGTCTCCCCCAGTTTCTTACACACCGCAACCAGGTACTCATTCGATGCCGAGTCGACCTAGGGGAGGGGGGGCCCAGGATCGGTTCAGATCATCGTCACAGGCGTTGGTGGCCGCGATCCGTTGGGTTTCGTGGCGCAGCGCAACGCTAACCGCTGCGCCACCGCTCCCCAGCACCGAGCCCCATTCCCCCGGCCACGGGCGATCCCACAGCGCCCTCTGGTGCCGCTACAACCCCCCCCCCCCCCGGCTCTGCTCACCCATGAACAACAAAACTAACTTACACGGTACAAGGGTTACTGTCAGTGTTAGGGGCCGTCCATAAATGACGTCACGCGATTTTGGATGATTTTTGACCCCCCCCCCCCCCCTCGTCACACGGCATCACAAAAAGTCAGACCCCCCCCCCTCTCAGATATGACGTCACAAAGTTCTGCCCCCCCCCCCCCAAAAAAAAAAAAACATGCTTCAAATCGCTTTAAACTATTGTCATTGTAGTGCGTATTTAATGTGCCGCTGCACTCTGATGTTGTAGGAGAAAACATTAATTATCATGTCTATTTAATTAAGTAGAGCGTGTTGTCTATATTTATTTCAAGTGGCGCATTTTGATGTGACGTCACATTTCTCAAATCCCCCCCCCCGCCGTCACACATCGTAACAAATTTCTGACCCCCCCCCCTTCCCTAGGTGTGTGACGTCATTTATGGACGGCCCCTTACAGCCGTTCTCTATCCACTGAAAAATAGCTGTATAGCTCAGTGGGCCTTAACCTAGCCACATAAAAAGAGTTTAGTTTGGTTTCTTCAGAACCCGATAAGTAGATCTATGGGTCTCTAAGTCGATGGGTCTCTATGTATGCGGTCTGTGGATCTATGTGTAAGTCAATGGGTCTCTATGTATGCGGTCTATGTATCTCTGTGTAAGTCGATGGGTCTCTATGTATGCGGTCTATGTATCTCTGTGTAAGTCGATGGGTCTCTATGTATGCGGTCTATGGATCTCTGTGTTAGTCGATGGGTCTCTATGTATGCGGTCTATGTATCTCTGTGTAAGTCGATGGGTCTCTATGTATGCGGTCTATGGATCTCTGTGTTAGTCGATGGGTCTCTATGTATGCGGTCTATGTATCTCTGTGTAAGTCGATGGGTCTCTATGTATGCGGTCTATGGATCTCTGTGTAAGCCGATGGGTCTCTATGTATGCGGTCTATGTATCTCTGTGTAAGTCGATGGGTCTCTATGTATGCGGTCTATGGATCTCTGTGTAAGTCGATGGGTCTCTATGTATGCGGTCTATGGATCTCTGTGTAAGTCGATGGGTCTCTATGTATGCGGTCTGTGTATCTCTGTGTTCAAGCACAATGCATATAGTATCATCGTGTGTTGTGTTTGTATTTCGACTGCAGGTGTTGTGGTTAATGCAGTAACATGAATCCTTGTAAAAAGGTTTCAGCTTTGTTGCCAGAAAAAAGGGGAAACCCCCAATTATTCTATTTTGCTACTGACAAAGGAGGTCTAATGATGAAGTATGTGTAGGGGTTGTTACGGGGAGCAAGGCGGACAGAAACACAAGGGTGTCTGCACCCACACACGGGTGTCTACATCCACGTCCGCATCGGTTAACCCTGGGGGGCCATGGGGGGGGGGGCGCTGTGATCCCCCATAGCCCCACCCCTCGGAGAGGATTCCTATAAAAGGCGGGGAGCGAGAGAGCTCGGGGCCAGTGTGTGAGAAGCTTTACCAGTGAAGACTGAAGACCGGCAGGATAGGCCCTGGGACTCCCCTGGCTCGCTGTCCTTGTCAGGGCCGAGCAGGATCAAGCCAGTGGAGGAGGGGAAAGCGTCTGCACGTATGCAAGTTCAACTTCTTTCGCACCGTACGTATCCAAGCCGTGCCAATCGGAGGTGCGTGGTAAGAACGACGTCCACGATTAGGTCGATAGTTGCTTGACCCGAACACCTGAACTGCCCCACACGCGCGATCTCTGACACGAAAGAACGACGTAGACAAAGGTCCCCCGTACAGCGCGGACAGACTGTCGGGGCAAGTGCTGTTAGCGAGTGGCAAGCAGCACCTACGAAGGCGGCCGGCACGACAATCCGAGGGGTGACCGAGGGGAGTGTGTGGGGGGGGGGGGGTGCTCAGCGCCACGTTCACGATTCCGACGGAGACTCCAGACGAGAAAGGGTGTCAACGGATCTTTAATTCACATGGGAACCCACCCACACGCATGAACCCCTCCCCACACACACACGTGAACGCCCTTCCGAATCACGAGCCCTCACGTCCCCTCCCCACACACATGAACGTTGCCTGCCCCCACCCCCCACTTCGCCCCCCCCCCCCCCCCCGGACACAGCTGTACCCAGCCGCAGTAAAATTCAGGGGCAATCTTGCAATTAATTGGCGGAACGTATTAACCCGGGACTATATTTATCCGTCTATATGTATAAAAAAATATTAAATTTCTCCGTATGTACAAATCAATTCGAAATAAATTACCTTTACCTAAGATTAAGATTAGTTTTTGTTTCTGCTGCTGCTGCTGTTCTTGTCGATTCATCTCCGATGGACGATGCTACTCACCGCATCGGCCCTGACGTCCAAATCAAGCAACCCCGCTTGTGCCAGGCTAGGTGCAGCAGCAGCAGCAGCAATACCGGATACCTCGTCTCATCCGTGTAGAATAGGAGGGGGTGGGGGAGCGGTGGCGCAGCGGTTAGCGCAGTGTGCGCTTTGTCGTTGCCCGGAATATCGGAGGCAGTCCGCGGGGTGCGTGTCTCTCTCTCTCTCGCTCCCCCCCCCCCCCCCCCCGTGGTCGCGTGGATTTTTGTCTCCGGGTCCCTCCGGGTTTTCCCCCCCCCTCCTCCACATTCAGAGTCAACGTCACGCGTTCCGCGAGAAGTTGGCTGCTGCTATGAATGTCCGCACGACGATGATGATGATGACGACGATGACGACGATGATGATGATGATGACGACGATGATGATGATGACGACGATGATGATGATGATGATGCCGATGATGATGATGACGACGATGACGATGATAATGACGATGATGACGACGATGGTGATGATGACGACGATGATGACGATGATGATGATGACGACGATGATGACGACGACGACGACGACGATGATGATGATGATGACGATGATGATGATGATGACGACGATGATGACGATGATGATGATGATGATGACGACGATGATGATGATGACGATGATGACGATGATGATGACGATGATAATGATGGGCCCACTTCGTGTGAGCTATCATTTGTGATGGCCAGGTCACTTCTAGAAAGAAACAAAAGCTATGTAGCAGCTTAGTGGGCCTTGCCGGGTAAAATAAAAAGGTTTAGTCTTAGTCCATACTCTTTGGTTCTTTCGGTAAAGTCACGTAGGTAGAAAACAAAAACATAAATCTCCACGCTTCGATCGCAACACAAGCAATCGTCGTCAGGTGGAAAGACACAACGTTAGGACTGCCGAACAAGAAAGGGCTGCTGCAACAAGAGGTCATATATCCAGGTGTGAGGTGGGTGTCACCCAAGGGTAAGTGGGAGGGGTCAGAGGTGGGACGGAGTCCCGTCGCCGCACGCATGCGCAGCAGCTGCGTTCAAGGGACAGATTGACATCTCTGACCCCGATTTAAAGCTTTCGTGACTGCAGGGATTCATCTTCTTGGTTCTTTCGGTAAAGTCACGTAGAATGTAAACCGCTCGCCAAACCTCCTACGCATTTCACAAGTAGTACTAATCGCATATCTGCATTTCCCATAAATATGCTGAATTCCTCTTGATATGCAAATTATTTTGTCTAGGCGCTCTTCGCCCCTCCAACCCAGCTTAAATAGTCGCTCCAAGCCTGGGGCGTCTCATTCAGACTCTGTCTACTTGACGGACCTGTTCTCCACCTGAGGACGGCTGTTTGCGTTGTGGCCGAAACGTCGTGAGAATTGTTTCATTATGTTTTATTTTTGTTATTTTATTGTTTACATTCTACGTGACTTTACCGAAAGAACCAAGAAGATTTCTGACCCTGCCCACTTACCCTTGGGTGACACCCACCTCACACCTATATATATAAAACACTGGTCAACAACAACAAAAAGTTTTTTTCTGGCCTGGACTTTTGCAGCTGTTTTAGACTAATTTCAGGGTGCTGATTCCAAATCTGATCTCAGATTTGCTCTATCACATCTCATTTTTATGCTATCGGCATACCCCATTTTCATTGATTTTACCCGAAATTAACTCTGTCACTTATGATTGCAAGTTGTTGCGAGTCAGTGACTGCTTTAGTGTTAAAATATGGTGTTGTATTTTTAGGATAGTGTGTTTATAATATCATCTTATGTAGATATCCACATTTATTTAATATTTTTCTTCTGCAGTTTTTATTGAAAATGCAATATTTGATATCTCAAAAACCTGATGTGATAGACAAAAACTGATGCCACATTTGGAATCAGCACCCCAAAATTACCTTACAACCGTTGGAATACCTTATGCTAGAAAAAGTGTGTTGACCAGTGTATAATCTCTTGTTGCAGCAGCCCTTTCTTGTTCAGCAGTCCTACTGCTGTATCTTTGCACCATTATAACGATTGCTTGTGTTGCGATAGAAACGTCGAGATTCATTATTAATTCTACCTACGTGACTTTACCGAAAGAACCAAAGAGTATGGATTCCTGCAGTCACGAAAGCTTTAAACCGAGATTGAGTTTTAGTTTAACCAACCAAAAGTGGCAAAGTATGGACAAACAACCCCACCCCCCACCACCCCTGCACGCCCTACCCCCTATGACAGCCAAAACAGAAATCGATCAATAATATTGGGTCTTTCGCTTCAAAGAACATATCTACGTAGATATGTTCAAAGAATCTACGTGACTTTACCGAAAGACCCAAGAAAATGAATTATTCCTGCAGTCACGAAAGCTTCAAGTCAAGAAATCGATATCTTACATTGAGGCATTGTTGTTGGTGGGCAGCTCACGTTCAACGCCCACGGAACCAGCGGTGGCATTTACCGGGACGACCTGCGGGTAAAAGAGAACTCCAAAACTCGTACGGATTTCTCCGCGAGAGATGAGGATTCTGACCGTCTGGCGTTCCTGTGGCGGGGTGATTTGAGAATAACTCAATCTGCTCACAGGCCCCCCCCCCACCAATCGTATTCTGTTGATGGCCCCCCACACCAGTATAAGACCCCCCCCCCCCCACTGCGCACGCCCCCACCCCCCACAGCCTTCCCCGTGGCACCACCAATGCCCCCAGGTGAGGTATGTACAGGTGATCTCCCACACCTGTACGGCACATCGGCGGCGTAGGTGTTGTCGGGCGCCAGGTGTTGCACAGGTGTGCACGGGGGAGCCGTGGCGCAGCGGTTAGCGCGCCGCGCTACGAACCCCGGCTTCCCGAGTTCGGTTCCAGCTCATGGCCAACACCAGTGACGGTTATCTGAACCGGTCCTGGGCCTCCCCCTAAGTCGACTCAGCCTCAAATGAGTACCTGGTGAGGTGTGTAAACATCGCCACTGGGGGAGACAAAGGTGGTCGGGCGTGGTGCTGCCCCCCCCCCACCCCTCGTGTACCGTGCTGTCCTTCGTAGGCGCTATTCGCTGACAGCACTTGCCACAACAGTGTGTTGAGGCTACACGGGGATCTTTATCTTTGTCTTGCACAGGTGTGCTGCAACTCCTTGTGTGTACAGGTGTGAGGCTACCGTCCACAGGTGTATACTGGTGCACTGCTGCAGGTGTGTACAGGTGTGAGGCTACTGTCCACAGGTGTGTACTGGTGCACTCCTGCAGGTGTGTACAGGTGTGAGGCTACCGTCCACAGGTGTGTACTGGTGCACTGCTGCAGGTGTGTACAGGTGTGAGGCTACTGTCCACAGGTGTGTACTGGTGCACTGCTGCAGGTGTGTACAGGTGTGAGGCTACTGTCCACAGGTGTGTGCTGGTGCACTGCTGCAGGTGTGTACAGGTGTGAGGCTACTGTCCACAGGTGTGTACTGGTGCACTGCTGCAGTTGTGTACAGGTGTGAGGCTACTGTCGACAGGTGTGTACTGGTGCACTGCTGCAGGTGTGTACAGGTGTGAGGCTACTGTCCACAGGTGTGTACTGGTGCACTGCTGCAGGTGTGAACAGGTGTGAGGCTACTGTCCACAGGTGTGTACTGGTGCACTGCTGCAGGTGTGTACAGGTGTGAGGCTACTGTCCACAGGTGTGTACTGGTACACTGCTGCAGGTGTGTACAGGTGTGAGGCTACTGTCCACAGGTGTGTGCTGGTGCACTGCTGCAGGTGTGTACAGGTGTTCCGCAGCAAATGTAGGTGTGTACAAGAATCCCCCGCGATAAGGTTCCACGTGCGTTGTTTTGCAAATACATTGCCGATTAATAAGGGAACATATTTCCGTTGAAGTGTTATGTTTCGCATATGCGTTGTTTCAAAAATTTATATCAACACGTAGGCTTTCGCGACCGATATCATCCATTATAGAGGTTATTTTTTTTTGTTAGATCACGTAAATATATAAATGTGTGTCGTTAAAACCCGCCACCACCCGACACAGCCAATTAGTATCCCTCTATTTAAGGAACGCAACAGGAGGATTTCTCTACAAGTCTGGCTGCCGCCTGATGATGCCGGTTGTAATTACCGGCGAAACGTCGTACTCAGATTGTAAATGTTGTGGATTTGCTCTCCAACACACCGGTGTTGCTGTACTAGTAACGAATCAGCCACGTTCTGTTTAATTGGCTGTGTTGGTTGGTGGCGGGTTTAACGACACATTTATATTCACGCGGTCTAACCCAAAGAAAACCTCTATTATGGATCGAAAATATATATGTATATTTGCGCCAAAAACGTTTGCAACATTTTTTTAACTCGGAACGCACACGGACTATGTTGCGATGTAATGCCGCACGTTGGGCGAATATTCGCGTACCACCGAATATCGTTCCGTCACGTGATCCGCCTCCTCGTCTGCCAGACCGCCATCTTGTGTGATCGCAGCGCACGTGGTTAGGTAGAAATGTCGCGTTCGGTGATAGTTTTCTTTTTTACAGTACAAAGGCCTTAGAAAGGTGAGTGCAAAATGCACGGGAAATGATGATAGCGCCTCTGGCAAGAAAAGGCGAAAGGTAAAGAATCTCAACGATAAATCAGAAGTTTAAAATCGTTATTAAGCAGGTGAAAAGGCTGTCGATATTTGCAATAATGCGTGGCCTTCGTCTGCATAACTCCACAGTCGTCGATCAATAAGCTTTGCTTTACCATCTCTGGTAAGTTTTATCGAATTATTTATATTTATTATTCGTTAAAATCCATGTAACCTGATGGGTTTCTTTTTAAATAAACTTCATGACATTTAGTCACGCATTTTATTCCTGAAATGTCGGTTAGGAACGCAACCCCTTATCTTAACATGTTTATGGGATATTAGAGTTCGCTTTTAAGATATTTCGAGTTAAGTAGCATTTCTCAGGAACACAACCCTTATGTAGAGCGGGGGATTCCTGTACAGGCGTATACAGGTGTGCTACTGCAGGTGTGTTGAGGTTTGCCACTGCTACTGCAGGTGTTTACAGGTGTGTACAGGTATGTACAGGTGTGTCATTACAGGTGTATATAGGTGTGCTACTACAGGTGTGTTGAGGTGTGGCACTGCTACTGCAGGTGTGTACAGGTGTGCTCCTGCAGGTGTGTACAAGTGTGCTCCTGCAGGTGTGTACAGGTATGTACAGGTGTGTCATTACAGGTGTGTACAGGTGTGCCACTGTTTCTGCAGGTGTGTACAGGTTTGCTACTGCCGGTGTGTATAGGTGTGTACAGGTGTGTCATTACAGGTGTGTACAGGTGTGCCACTGTTTTTGCAGGCGTGTACAGGTGTGCTACTGCCGGCGTGTACAGCAGGTGTGCTCCTGTTGTGCAGAGTCACTGAGTCTCCCGCTTGGTGAGCACTGTGTGGGATGTGTGGGATGGGGAGGGTGGGCGTCCCTCGTGGGGCAGGGCCCCCCCCCTCATCTTGTAGGGGTCGGGACCCCCAGGGGGGGAGCTCCCGGGAGGAGACGGGAGCGGCGTGTCCGGGGTGGCTGCGACGCAGAGACACGCACCACACACGCACACAAAAACAAAGATCCCCGTGTAGCCTGTAACAGACTGTTGGGGCAAGTGCTGTTAGCGAGCACCTACGAAGGCCGGCACGGCACACGAGGGGGTGGGTGGCCAACACCACGCCCGGCCGCCTTCGTCTCCCTAGTGGCGTTGTTTACACATCGCACCAGGTACTCATTTGAGGCTGAGTCGACCTAGGGGAGGCCGAGGACCGGTTAAGATAATCGTCACTGGTGTTGGCCGTGAGAGGGAATCGAACCTGGGTCGCCAGATTCGTAGCGTAGCGCTGACCGCTACACTACTGCTCCCCACGGACGAGCACAACAACAACAACCGCCATTCGCCACTAAGTGGCGGTGACGTCACCACGACGCTTGTGCCAGGCCATGTGCACCTTGAGGCCACGTGAAGTGTCGAACGCCCGCTGGCAGGAGGTCACGGGGCAGACCCAGGTGCTACGGGTCGACTGACTGAAATGACCGAGATGACTGGCTGATGCACCACCTGTGCCCCGTACTGTGCCAACTTGCTGTGCTTTAGCTACCCGCGCTCTGCTCGTTGTTGTGAGCGTCGCTCCTCCGCCCTCCGTTGTTGTTGGAGGGCGACTGCCTCCAACTGCCCAGTAGCGTCCTTCACGAGCCTCCTCCACAGAGGCCGATCTTGACACCGCTGGTACCAGTCATCGGCAAGTCCACTCAGCTCCACGTCATCCTGTACCACATCACTCCATCCCTTCTCTAGCCCATGCCACGCCCGTTTAGCCGCCTCGATCCGGCCGAACAAAAGCTGTTTAGGCATGCGGTGGCTGGGCATGCTGGCTACATGACCCAGCCAACGCAGCCTTGCCTGCCGGAGGAGCTCACCGATGGGACTTTGCCCAGATCTTTCAAGGATTTGTGAGCTCCTCACACAATCCAGCCTGGTTAAACCCAGGATGGTTCGTAGGCAGGCCAGCCTAAATGTGTCTAACCAACGTGCACACACACAGGCACACAAACAGTGGTGAGCGGTGTGCTACATGGTGGTGGTGGTGAGCATCTACTCACACAGGTGAGCGTTATGGTGGTGGTGGTGAGCGTCTACTCACACAGGTGAGCGGTGTGCTACATGGTGGTGGTGGTGAGCGTCTACTCACACAGGTGAGCGGTGTGGTGCGTGGTGGTGGTGGTGAGCGTCTACTCACACAGGTGAGCGGTGTGCTACATGGTGGTGGTGGTGAGCGTCTACTCACACAGGTGAGCGGTGTGGTGCGTGGTGGTGGTGGTGAGCGTCTACTCACACAGGTGAGCGGTGTGGTGCGTGGTGGTGGTGGTGAGCGTCTACTCACACAGGTGAGTGGTGAGCTACAAGGTGGTGGTGGTGAGCGTCTTCTCACACAGGTGAGCGGTGTGCTACATGGTGGTGAGCATCTACTCACACAGGTGAGTGGTGAGCTACAAGGTGGTGGTGGTGAGCGTCTACTCACACAGGTGAGCGGTGTGCTACATGGTGGTGAGCATCTACTCACACAGGTGAGTGGTGAGCTACAAGGTGGTGGTGGTGAGCGTCTACTCACACAGGTGAGCGGTGTGCTACATGGTGGTGAGCATCTACTCACACAGGTGAGTGGTGAGCTACAAGGTGGTGGTGGTGAGCGTCTTCTCACACAGGTGAGCGGTGTGCTACATGGTGATGGTGGTGAGCGTCTACTCACACAGGTGAGTGGTGAGCTACAAGGTGGTGGTGGTGAGCGTCTTCTCACACAGGTGAGTGGTGAGCTACAAGGTGATGGTGGTGAGCGTCTTCTCACACAGGTGAGCGGTGTGCTACATGGTGATGGTGGTGAGCGTCTACTCACACAGGTGAGTGGTGAGCTACAAGGTGGTGGTGGTGAGCGTCTACTCACACAGGTGAGTGGTGAGCTACAAGGTGGTGGTGATGAGCATCTACTCACACAGGTGAGCGGTGTGGTGCATGGTGGTGGTGGTGAGCGTCTACTCGCACAGGTGAGTGGTGAGCTACAAGGTGGTGGTGATGAGCATCTACTCACACAGGTGAGCGGTGTGGTGCATGGTGGTGGTGGTGAGCGTCTACTCACACAGGTGAGCGGTGTGGTGGTGGTGAGCGTCTACTCACACAGGTGAGCGGTGTGCTGCATGGTGTGCTGCGTGGCCATGGGGTTGCTGATGATGACCGGGTGCCCACTGCCAGAGTTGCCCAGGAAGTGATGCGGGGGGTCTGGGGAGCTGGAAGGGGGCGGCGGCTGCTGCTGCTGCTGCTGCTGCTGGTGAGGGGGGTGAGCGGGCAGGTGAGGCAGGTGAGGCAGGTGGGGCAGGAGCTGGGGGTGAGCGGGGTGAGCGGGCGCCTGGCCGGCGGGTGCAGCGTCGGCCGTCACTCCTGCGCACGCACAAAGACAAAGGCCCCCCGTGTAGCCTCGAACAGACCGTTGGGGCAAGTGCCGCTAGCGAGCGCCGATACGGCGCATGAGCCGGTGAGGTGGCCGGCAACCACGCTCACTTTGCCTCCCCGGTGTACTGCAACCAGGTACTCATTTCAGGCTGAGTCGACCTAGGGGAGGCCCAGGACCGGTTCAAATATTCGTCAGCGACGTTGACGAGCGAGCGAGCTGGCGGCCGGGTCCGCGCTAACCGCTGGGCCCACCGCTCCCCGGCACTGCCGAGGTTATCTCCCGGCCACTTCGTGTTTGGCCGTCACTGAGATTTAACCGCAGCAGGTCACCGGCTTCACAGCCCAAACCCGTGCCAAATTCAAGCGGATTTGGAATCGCCCTGAGCAGCAATCTTCCTCTTCCGCCCTTCCTCCTCTATCCATGACTCTAGGCCAAGGGTCGGCAACCTCTCAAAGCAGAAGAAGACGAAGAGACGTTTTTTGTCTTGGTCTTTGACCAAAGTAGCACGGGCAGCTAGCGACATGTACACACGCACACAGCAAGCGGGCACACGGCCGATGACAACACCACGCATTCTGGCTTGAATAGACAAAATAGTTTGAGAGCCGCGTCACACGCACAACAACTTGTACACACAAACACAGCAAGCGGGCACACGGCCGACGAGAAACAAAACCTGACTGCAATCAACAAAAATAGGTGATGGAATAAACGGCGTCTATTTCGTTTTTCTGTTATTCGTTAACAATCACACAGTTCGACTGTAGTTCATTGTGTTGTCGCCAAAACATCAAATAGTGACACCCCCATTCCCTGTTGTATTTAATACATTGCCGATTACATTTCGATTTAAAGCTTTCGTGACTGCAGGGATTCATCTTTTTGGTTCTTTCGGTAAAGTCACGCAGAAGGGAAATAATAAAATAATAATAATAATACATTATAAAATAATTCTCACGACGTTTCGGCCACAACGCAAGCAGCCGTCGTGAGAATCATGTTATTATGTTTTATTATTTTATTATTTCCCTTCTGCGTGACTTTACCGAAAGAACCAAGAAGATTGCCGATGAACTTTAGGTGAAATTACGTTTTAGATTAAAATTATTTTTAGTTTATTTTTTTAAGCGGCTGCCCGCAAGGGGGCAGCCAAAGAGCCACTTGCACGCGGCTCCAAAGCCGCCGGTTGCCAACCCCAGCTCCAAACCGCAGCAAATTAACCGATTCCACCGCTCCATCTCCCGCCTGCGTGGACGACCTACCATCGGACACGGACCATTGCCCGGCTGCCGCTCCGTCGCTATTATTCTTGACCGCCGTTCCCATCCGGCGGGGCGGGGAGGTGCGTTCGGCGAGCCGTGTGGCCTCAATCAAACGCTGGCGCGAAAGCCGCAAAAGCGCAACGGGTTAAAAAGCCCGCGAGAGGGAAGCTATTAAAACGATGTCGTTTTATTTTAGCAGGTAAGGCCCCGCTGAGCTGCTATATAACTCAACGAAAGTGGCTCATCATCATCATCGTGTCGACATTAATAGCAGCAGCCAAATGCTCAAAACGCGTGATGTTGATTCGAAAAACCGGAGCACCCGGAGACAAATCCACGCGAGCACGGCGGGAGAGACACCGCAAACTCCAAAAATACAGGCGCCAGGCTCAGGATGGAACCCACGACCTCCCGCATACCAGGCGAGGGAGTTAACATCTCTGAGCCACCGCTACACGCCAGCTTCTGCCGCATTTCTCGCCGGTGATGCCCCTTCATAGCGGCACCTCGCGAGACGTGGAGGAGGACGGACTGAAACCTCCCGCCCCTCCGCCGTACCTCCGAGCAGCATCTCCTGCAGAAGGTTGTCCACCTTGGCGACGCCGAAGAGTCGGAGGAGGTGGACCTGCTCGACGAGCTGCCACGTGATGCTCTGCAGCGCCGGCAGCAGCAGCAGCAGCTCGCCGAATCGTCCGCGGCTCTCGTACTGGCGGTCGGTCACGTAGTCCTCCAGCAGCACCTGGGGTGAGCGAGCGGGCGAGCGGGTGAGCGGGTAAGTGGGTGAGCACGCACATGGATTAGTCACATAGTCCTCCAGCAGCACCTGGGGTGAGCGAGCATGTCGGTGAGCGAGCGAGCGGGTGAGCGAGTAAGTGGGTGAGCATGCACATGGTTTAGTCACGTAGTCCTCCAGCAGCACCTGGGGTGAGCGAGCGGGTGAGCAGGTGAGCGGGTGAGTGGGTGAGCGGGTGAGTGGGTGAGCGGGTAAGTGGGTGAGCACCCACATGGATTAGGCACGTACTCATCCGGCAGCACCTGGGGTGAGTGAGCGGGTGAGTGGGTGAGCGGGTGAGTGGGTGAGCGGGTGAGTGGGTGAGCGGGTGAGTGGGTGAGCGGGTGAGTGGGTGAGCGGGTGAGTGGGTGAGCGGGTGAGTGGGTGAGCGGGTGAGTGGGTGAGCGAGTGAGTGGGTGAGCACGCACATGGTTTAGTCACGTAGTCCAGCAGCAGCACCTGGGGTGAGCGAGCATGAGTCACTCATGGGTCAATGTCCCGTCTCACCAAGTCACCAGTCACCCAGTCACCGGTCACTCACTCTCCGCTCTCTCACCAGTCACTCACCCTCAGCCACCGTCGCTCACCCTCGCGCACGCCACTCACCTGCACGTGGAAGCGCATCGCTTTGATTCGAGCGGCGTCGCTCAATCCCTTCGCATCTGCAACAACAGCGAGGTCACGCACACCGGGTGAGCGCTCACCACCCCCACTCGCCCACAGCCTCACCACCCCCACACTCACCCACAGTCTCACCACCCACACTCACCCACAGCCTCACCACCCCCACTCACCCACAGTCTCACCACCCACACTCACCCACAGCCTCACCACCCCCACTCACCCACAGTCTCACCACCCCACACTCACCCACAGCCTCACCACCCCCACTCACCCACAGCCTCACCACCCCCACTCACCCACAGCCTCACCACCCCCACTCACCCACAGTCTCACCACCCCCACTCACCCACAGCCTCACCACCCCCACTCACCCACAGCCTCACCACCCACACTCACCCACAGTCTCACCACCCCCACTCACCCACAGCCTCACCACCCCCACTCACCCACAGTCTCACCACCCACACTCACCCACAGCCTCACCACCCCCACTCACCCACAGTCTCACCACCCCACACTCACCCACAGCCTCACCACCCCCACTCACCCACAGCCTCACCACCCCCACTCACCCACAGCCTCACCACCCCCACTCACCCACAGTCTCACCACCCCCACTCACCCACAGCCTCACCACCCCCACTCACCCACAGCCTCACCACCCACACTCACCCACAGTCTCACCACCCCCACTCACCCACAGCCTCACCACCCCCACTCACCCACAGCCTCACCACCCACACTCACCCACAGTCTCACCACCCACACTCACCCACAGCCTCACCACCCCCACTCACCCACAGTCTCACCACCCCACACTCACCCACAGCCTCACCACCCCCACTCACCCACAGCCTCACCACCCCCACTCACCCACAGCCTCACCACCCCCACTCACCCACAGTCTCACCACCCCCACTCACCCACAGCCTCACCACCCCCACTCACCCACAGCCTCACCACCCCCACTCACCCACAGCCTCACCACCCCCACTCACCCACAGTCTCACCACCCCCACTCACCCACAGCCTCACCACCCCCACTCACCCACAGCCTCACCACCCCCACTCACCCACAGTCTCACCACACCCACTCACCCACAGCCTCACCACCCCCACTCACCCACAGTCTCACCACCCCCACTCACCCACAGCCTCACCACCCCCACTCACCCACAGCCTCACCACCCCCACTCACCCACAGCCTCACCACCCCCACTCACCCACAGTCTCACCACACCCACTCACCCACAGCCTCACCACCCCCACTCACCCACAGTCTCACCACCCCCACACTCACCCACAGCCTCACCACCCCCACTCACCCACAGCCTCACCACCCCCACTCACCCACAGCCTCACCACCCACACTCACCCACAGCCTCACCACCCCACACTCACCCACAGCCTCACCACCCACACTCACCCACAGTCTCACCACTGACCACATGTACCACCGGGTGGTGCATCTGCCAGTCGTCTCGGTCGGTCAACCCATGGCGCCTGTGTGTGCCCCATGACCCCCTGCCTGCAGCGAGTCTTCCACACGCCACGTGATAACCTCAAGCTGGACCTAGCCTGGCACGAGGGCTCTGCCGTGGCATCGCCGGTTGTTGTTGTTGTTGTTTACAGGTGTGCGGGTAGCACTGGGTGTATTTTACATGAAGAGTGAAGGTGCAGAGGGAGGTCTTGAGCCTGGATTTGAACAGGGAGCAAGGAGACGGCTGGGGTGGTGGTGGTGGTGGTGGTGGGCAGAACCGGCCCTAGACCTTTGGGGCCCCTAAGCAAAATTTGGTTGGAGGCCCCTTTGATGTATGATTTTTTTCACCCACTCGCTAGCAGTGACTCTAGGGGGCCCTCTGCTGGCCACGGGGCCCTTTGCAATTGCAAGGGTCGCTTAATGGCTGGGCAGGCTCTGGTGGTGGGGGGTGGGTGGGTGGAGGGGGGTAGTTCCAGACTATAGGGCAGAGGTCGCAATCGGGTACCCGATACCCGTACCCTACCCAATACCCGGCTACCCGTACCCGGCCGGGTATCGGGTAGCCGTTTGCAACTCTGGTGCGGCCGGGTACGGGTACGGGTAGGCCGTGAGTCACTGGTGAGTAACCGTTTGTCAATCCTTTCCCAACGTCTTGTCTCTTCTCACAATTCAAGTTCCTAGAATCAACCCACCCACGCCTGCAACATGGCTTCATCCCAGAGGTCACAATCGGGTACCCGATACCCGCACCCGACCCGATACCTGGCTACCCGTACCCGGCCGGGTATCGGGTACGGGTACCCGTTTGCGACCCTGGTGCGGCCGGGTACGGGTACGGGTAAGGAATCAAAACCCGTTTGCGACCTCTGCTATAGGGGTCACCAGAGGAGAATCAGCAGCCTCCATTTGAGAGAAGGTCGACTGGGAGCTCCCACAGAAAGCCACGGCTGCCGTAGCCAAGAGAGGGCGGAGGGGAGTAGCCAGCGAGAAATGAGAGGTTGGCGAGTGTCACAGAAACTTAATTTGGAGCTTTCGTGACTGCAGGAATGACTCTTTGGTTCTTTCGGTAAAGAGACGTATAAAGAGAAAGTAATAAATTCAATACTAGCATACGACGTTTCGATTGCAACACAAGCAATCGTCATCAGGTATAAATGAAATAGAAAACACAAATCTAGTATACTTAGCAATGTAATGTAATACAACAGAGAGTCTGATAACATAACAGTCAACACCCTACTTATACACTACTACACTACACACTACACTATACACTACTACACTATACACTACACTATACACTACACTATACACTACACTTTCGATTTAAAGCTTTCGTGACTGCAGGGATTCATCTTCTTGGTTCTTTCGGTAAAGTCACGTAGAAGGGAAGTAATAAAATAATACAAATAAAACATAATAAAACAATTCTCACGACGTTTCGGCCACAACGCAAGCAGCCGTCCTCAGGCGAAGAATGAGACATTATCAAGCTAGGAGCTTATATAGGTGTAGCGAGGAGGAGCGCCTTAACAAAAGAATGTGCATATGAAGAGGAATTTTAGCATACCAATGGGCAATGCGTAGGAGGGGGGGCGACCTGCTTGTCAGTTTTGATGTGGTTTCCTTGTTCACCAAGGTGCCTGTGCCCGACACCATCGCAATCATTGAAGACTTGGTTCATCAAGGACTAAATGCTGGGGTACCCCCCCTGGTGAGACACTGCTTAACTAATACATACTTCACCTGGAATGGAACCTTCTACAAGCAAATTGAGGGCACCCCAATGGGCTCCCCCCTATCTCCGGTTGTAGCCAACATCTTCATGGAGAAATTTGAGGCGGACGCCATCCAGACTGCCACTCTACGCCCGACCTTATGGAAGAGGTACGTAGACGACACTTTTGTCATCTGGCCACATGGCCGGCCTGCTCTAGACCAATTTCTCGACCACATCAATTCCATACACCCAGCCATCAGATTCACCATGGAAGTCGAAAATGATGGCAAGCTACCCTTTTTGGATGTCCTAATCAAAAGGAGACCTGATGGTTCAATGAGCCACTCTGTCTACAGGAAAGCCACCCACACGAATGCTTATCTAAAACCGGATTCCCACCACCATCCATCCCAGAAGAATTCCCTCATCAAGACTCTATATCATAGAGCCCAATGCATCTCCGACCATGAACACATTTCCAGTGAACTCAAACACGTACGCCAAGCTCTTAAGGCTAATGGTTACTCCGACTACACAATCCGCAAAGCCATCACTCCAACCATTAAGAAGGATCCTGTTGAGGAGCCTTTCAAGACCATCACCTTACCCTACATTGCTGGGGTCACAAAAAAGATCTCCAAAATCCTGATTAAACACAAGATCCAGGTCCGATTCAACACAGTACATAAAATCCGTGATCTGGTACCGTCTGTAAAAGATGTGATTCCAGACATACAGTACCCTGGCGTCTACAAACTAAGTTGCCTCTGTGGTAGCAGTTACATTGGGGAAACCAAACGACACGTCTCAGACCGCATTCGTGAACATAAAGCTGATCTAAAACACGGTAGGACAAACACCTCAGCCGTGGCAGACCACTGTTACAACTCAGTGGGCTCACATGACATTGACTTCTCCAAGACGGAGGTTCTCTGCAAGCCATCTGGCTATCATGAGAGATTCGTTCATGAGGCGATCCACATATACAAACACAGAGACAATTTTAACCGAGAAGATGGATTCAGGCTTAGCAATCATTGGAAGGACGTAATAAACCATTTCGATACACATTAGGGTGAGTTGAATAATACATAGTGTTATATTAAAATGTATAAAGTATAGGGTTGTTTACAGCAATACAGTATATAATTTAATGTTGGGTTTATCTATGGCAGTATATAGTACTGTATATGCTAAGAGAATAAAGTTTAGATGGAAGTATATTATATACTTCTTACGACGTAGAATTGTAATTTATTATTTGTTGTTAGTAACTCAGCTTATTGTAGAGTATAGTATCAGTTTATATTTTAGTTTTTTTTTTATGTAGTTTTTACTTTGGTTTTCTACGTGGTTGTTTGGTAAATGCAGCTACATATCATTAACATTCCTTTCCTTTATTAACGTTGTTCCTTGCGCCCCCCCGTGGTGCTGTTGATCCTGCATAATGCATGGGCATAATGGGACTTTGAAACCCCTCCGCCCCCCCTCCTACGCATTGCCCATTGGTATGCTAAAATTCCTCTTCATATGCACATTCTTTTGTTAAGGCGCTCCTCCTCGCTACACCTATATAAGCTCCTAGCTTGATAATGTCTCATTCTTCGCCTGAGGACGGCTGCTTGCGTTGTGGCCGAAACGTCGTGAGAATTGTTTTATTATGTTTTATTTGTATTATTTTATTACTTCCCTTCTACGTGACTTTACCGAAAGAACCAAGAAGATATACACTACACTACTATACACTACACTACACACTACTACACTACACTATACACTACACTATACACTACGATACACTACTACACTACACTATACACTACTACAACAGAGAGTCTGATAACATAACAGTCAACACCCTACCTGGTTGATTACGTTCTTCCTGAGAATGCTAAATTTGCGAGAGAGAGATAAAACGCAGAACCAGAGACACACAGACAGACACATAAGCAGAGACAGATATCACAGATATACATAGAGAGAGGGTCATAGAGTTGTTCTTTGGTTCTTTCGGTAAAGTCACGTATAAAGATAAAATAATAAATTAAACAATAGCATACTATGACGTTTCGATTGCAACACAAGCAATCATCATCAGTTATAAAAGAAATAGCAACAAACATCTAACCAGAAAACTATAGACAGACATATAAGCAGACAGACATCATAAAGATACACAGAGAGAGAACACGTATCGGCACAAAGAGAGAGGTCGTCTCTGTGACGGGGCCTTAAATATAGAGAGGGGGCGGGGGCGGAGAGAGGGAGGGGGCAGAGACATGCTAATTTTTTCTCTGCCCCCTCCCTCTCTCTGCCTCCGCCCCCCCCCTCTGTCTATTTAAGGCCACCCCACAGAGACGATCTCCCTCTCTGTACCTGTGTTACTCTCTCTATGTATCTTGGTGATATCTGTCTATAGTTTTCTGGTTAGATTTTTGTTGCTATTTCTTTTATACCTGATGATGATTGCTTGTGTTGCAATCGAAACGTCGTAGTATGCTAGTATTTAATTTATTATTTTATCTTTATACGTCACTTTACCGAAAGAACCAAAGAATAATTCCTGCGGTCACGAAAGCTCCAAAATTAAGATTGTCACAGAGTTCACACGCGGGGCTCCAGGAGTTTTTTTGTTTCTCACCTGGGTCAAAGAAGACGATGGCCTTGAGGCACGCGAACTCCGCGTCATCGAGCTGGAGGTCACGGAAAGGTCGCACGAGCTCGTCCAGCACGCGGTTCGAGACGCGGCACAGCTCCTGCTCGGGGCAGTTCCTGGGAATCACCGACTCGGAGCCTGCGGCGAGACGCCGGGGAACGCCGCAGCGGCCCGGTAAGGCGAACGCATGGCAACGGCTTGCTGGTGAACCCATGGCAACGGCTTGCTGGTGAACCCATGGCAACGGCTCACCGGTGAACCCATGGCAACGGGATCGCTGGTGAACCCATGGCAACAGCTCGCCGGTGAACCCATGGCAACAGCTTGCCGGTGAACCCATGGCAACGGCTTGCCGGTGAACGCATGGCAACGGCTTGCTGGTGAACCCATGGCAACAGCTCGTCGGTGAACCCATGGCAACGGGATCGCCGGTGAACGCATGGCAACGGGATCGCCAGTGAACGCATGGCAACAGCCTCGCCAGTGAACCCATGGCAACGGGATCGCCGGTGAACCCATGGCAACGGGATCGCCGGTGAACGCATGGCAACGGGATCACCAGTGAACGCATGGCAACAGATCGCCGGTGAACCCATGGCAACAGCTTGCCAGTGAACCCATGGCAACAGCTCGCCGGTGAATGCATGGCAACAGCTCGCCAGTGAACCCATGGCAACAGCTCGCCAGTGAACGCATGGCAACAGCTCGCCAGTGAACGCATGGCAACAGCTCGCCGGTGAACGCATGGCAACAGCTCGCCAGTGAACGCATGGCAACAGCTTGCCGGTGAACCCATGGCAACAGCTCGCCGGTGAACGCATGGCAACAGCTCGCCAGTGAACGCATGGCAACAGCTTGCCGGTGAACGCATGGCAACAGCTCGCCGGTGAACCCATGGCAACAGCTCGCCGGTGAACGCATGGCAACAGCTCGCCGGTGAACGCATGGCAACGGCTTGCCGGTGAACCCATGGCAACAGCTCGCCGGTGAACGCATGGCAACAGTTCGCCGGTGAACCCATGGCAACAGCTCGCCAGTGAACGCATGGCAACAGCTCGCCAGTGAACCCATGGCAACAGCTCGCCAGTGAACGCATGGCAACAGCTCGCCGGTGAACCCATGGCAACAGCTCGCCAGTGAACGCATGGCAACAGCTCGCCGGTGAACGCATGGCAACAGCTCGCCAGTGAACCCATGGCAACAGCTCGCCGGTGAACCCATGGCAACAGCTCGCCAGTGAGCGCATGGCAACAGCTCGCCGGTGAACCCATGGCAACAGCTCGCCAGTGAACCCATGGCAACAGCTCGCCGGTGAACGCATGGCAACAGCTCGCCAGTGAACCCATGGCAACAGCTCGCCGGTGAACCCATGGCAACAGCTCGCCGGTGAACCCATGGCAACAGCTCGCCGGTGAACCCATGGCAACAGCTCGCCAGTGAACGCATGGCAACAGCTCGCCGGTGAACGCATGGCAACAGCTCGCCAGTGAACCCATGGCAACAGCTCGCCAGTGAACGCATGGCAACAGCTCGCCAGTGAACCCATGGCAACAGCTCGCCAGTGAACGCATGGCAACAGCTCGCCGGTGAACGCATGGCAACAGCTCGCCAGTGAATCCATGGCAACAGCTCGCCGGTGAACGCATAGCAACAGCTCGCCAGTGAACCCATGGCAACAGCTCGCCAGTGAACCCATGGCAACAGCTCGCCGGTGAACGCATGGCAACAGCTCGCCAGTGAACCCATGGCAACAGCTCGCCAGTGAACGCATGGCAACAGCTCGCCAGTGAACCCATGGCAACAGCTCGCCGGTGAATCCATGGCAACAGCTCGCCGGTGAACGCATGGCAACAGCTCGCCAGTGAACCCATGGCAACAGCTCGCCAGTGAACCCATGGCAACAGCTCGCCGGTGAACGCATGGCAACAGCTCGCCAGTGAACCCATGGCAACAGCTCGCCAGTGAACGCATGGCAACAGCTCGCCAGTGAACCCATGGCAACAGCTCGCCGGTGAACGCATGGCAACAGCTCGCCAGTGAACCCATGGCAACAGCTCGCCGGTGAACGCATGGCAACAGCTCGCCGGTGAACCCATGGCAACAGCTCGCCAGTGAACCCATGGCAACAGCTCGCCGGTGAACCCATGGCAACAGCTCGCCGGTGAACCCATGGCAACAGCTCGCCGGTGAACCCATGGCAACAGCTCGCCGGTGAACCCATGGCAACAGCTCGCCGGTGAACCCATGGCAACAGCTCGCCGGTGAACCCATGGCAACAGCTCGCCGGTGAACCCATGGCAACAGCTCGCCAGTGAACGCATGGCAACAGCTCGCCGGTGAACGCATGGCAACAGCTCGCCAGTGAACCCATGGCAACAGCTCGCCAGTGAACGCATGGCAACAGCTCGCCAGTGAACCCATGGCAACAGCTCGCCGGTGAACGCATGGCAACAGCTCGCCAGTGAACCCATGGCAACAGCTCGCCAGTGAACCCATAGCAACAGCTCGCCGGTGAACCCATGGCAACAGCTCGCCAGTGAACGCATGGCAACAGCTCGCCGGTGAACGCATGGCAACAGCTCGCCAGTGAACCCATGGCAACAGCTCGCCAGTGAACGCATGGCAACAGCTCGCCAGTGAACCCATGGCAACAGCTCGCCAGTGAACGCATGGCAACAGCTCGCCGGTGAACGCATGGCAACAGCTCGCCAGTGAACCCATGGCAACAGCTCGCCGGTGAACGCATGGCAACAGCTCGCCAGTGAACCCATGGCAACAGCTCGCCAGTGAACCCATGGCAACAGCTCGCCGGTGAACGCATGGCAACAGCTCGCCAGTGAACCCATGGCAACAGCTCGCCAGTGAACGCATGGCAACAGCTCGCCAGTGAACGCATGGCAACAGCTCGCCGGTGAACGTATGGCAACAGCTCGCCAGTGAACCCATGGCAACAGCTCGCCGGTGAACGCATGGCAACAGCTCGCCGGTGAACGCATGGCAACAGCTCGCCGGTGAACGCATGGCAACAGCTCGCCAGTGAACCCATGGCAACAGCTCGCCGGTGAACGCATGGCAACAGCTCGCCGGTGAACCCATGGCAACAGCTCGCCAGTGAACGTATGGCAACAGCTCGCCGGTGAACGCATGGCAACAGCTCGCCAGTGAACGCATGGCAACAGCTCGCCGGTGAACGCATGGCAACAGCTCGCCAGTGAACGCATGGCAACAGCTCGCCAGTGAACGCATGGCAACAGCTCGCCAGTGAACGCATGGCAACAGCTCGCCAGTGAACGCATGGCAACAGCTCGCCAGTGAACCCATGGCAACAGCTCGCCAGTGAACGCATGACAACAGCTCGCCGGTGAATGCATGGCAATGGGATCGCCAGTAAACCCATGGCAACGGGATCGCCAGTGAACCCATAGCAACGGCCTCAGCAGTGAACCCATGGCAACGGGATCACCAGTGAACCCATGGCAACGGCCTCACCAGTGAACCCATGGCAACGGGATCGCCAGTGAACCCATGGCAACGGCCTCGCCAGTGAACCCATGGCAACGGCCTCGCCAGTGAACCCATGGCAACGGCCTCGCCAGTGAACCCATGGCAACGGGATCGCCAGTGAACCCATGGCAACGGGATCGCCAGTGAACCCATGGCAACGGCCTCGCCAGTGAACCCATGGCAACGGGATCGCCAGTGAACCCATGGCAACGGGATCGACACTTCACGGCAGTTGTGAAGAGCGGCGGTGCAGTGGTTAGCACGCTGCACTGCAAACCGAATGACCCGAGTTTGATTCCTACTCACTTTCCATCCAAACATCGGTGAGGATTTATCTGAAGCGGTCCTGGGCCTCCCCTAGGCCGACTCGGCCTCAAATGAGCATCGCCACTGGGCGTGGTGCTGGCCACTCACCCCCTCGTGCGCCATGCCGGCCTTCATAGGTGCTCAGGACCAGCGCTCGCCCCAACGGTCTGTTGAAGACTATACGGGGCACCTTTGTCCGTGTGAGTGTGGTGCTCACCGAGCAGCAGCAGCTCCTTGTAGGGCAGGGAGCGCTTGGAGACCCCAAGAAGAAGGTGCTCACCAGCGTGAGCTCTCAGCAGAGACACCTGGTGAGGGGGGCACGCGAGGGGTGAGGGGGGCACGCGAGGGGTGAGCGACGAGGGGGGCACACGAGCGGTGAGCGGTGAGCAGGACACGTGAGGGATGAGTCACTTGCTTGGCGAGATGGGCGAGTTGCACGATTGGTGAGGGCGAGTCGCGTGATTGGTGAGGAGGGCGTGTCACGTGATTAGTGAGGTGGGGGAGTCACGTGATTAGTGAGGTGGGCGAGTCACCTGATTGGTGAAGACAACGAGTCACTTGATTGGTGAGGAGGGCGAGTCGCGTGATTGGTTACGAGGGTGAGTCACTTAATTGGTGAAGTGGGCAAGTAACTTGATTTATGAGGAGGGAGAGTCATGTGATTGGTGAGGAGGGAGAATCATGTGATTGGTGAGGAGGGCAAGTCGCGTGATTGGTTACGAGGGTGGGTCACTTAATTGGTGAAGTGGGCAAGTAACTTGATTTATGAGGAGGGTGAGTCACGTGATTGGTGAGGAGGGTGGGTCACGTGATAGATGAGGAGTGGGAGTCACTTAATTGGTGAGGAGGGCAAGTAACTTGATTTATGAGGTGGGTGAGTCATGTGATTGGTGAGGAGGGTGAGTCACGTGATAGATGAGGAGTGGGAGTCACGTGATTGGTGAGGAGGGTGGGTCACGTGATTGATGAGGAGTGGGAGTCGCCGTGCCTGGTCATCTAGGGGCAGGTCGCAGAAGGCCGGGATGTACTTGGCCCACTCGACCAGTACCAGCAGCTGCTGCTTCATCGACTCGCACACGTCCTGCACCCCGGCCAGCTTGCGCACGGGCCCCCCGCCGTCCCCCATCGGCCCCGAGCCCCCCACTTCCCTGGCCCCCGTGATCTATGCGCACAGAGACAAAGAACAACCCCCCGTGTGAGGTGAAGCGAGTAAGACTCGGTTTTAAATAGTGCCGTTCGTGCAAGGCCCCACGGCGCTTTACAACGCAATCCCGGTAAACAACAACAAAAAACATTGACATTAAAACAGTGAGTAAAACAACACCGTACAGACGGATATGCAGGAGAAAATAAATGTGTTTTCAGGCGAGCCTTCAAAATCTCGACTGAAGGAGCGTCCCTGACGGACTGGGGCAAAACATCCCACAAGCGAAACGCCCTGATTCCTGAAAGCTCTATCATCACCCATTGCATGCAGATTTGTCCTCGGTATACTCGGGGTGCCCGGATTTGGTGGATCAAAGTTACCGGACAGGGGCAGAGTACGGTTTCAGCAGATCTCCGAGATATAATGGAGCCACTAACGCCCTGTCATGGCGCTGAAGGCCAATACAAGAACTTTAAATTCGAACTTGTATTTTACCGTATTGCCCGAACGGACTTTAGGGGCAATTGCTCATGAAGGTGACGTCGGGACATCAGTGAGGGTGAGGTGCGCCACATTAGGGTGAGAGCGTCATCGTAAAGACCGAGAGCGCCACGCTTGAGTAAGGGCGTCATGTTAGAGTAAGGGCGCCATGTTAGAGTGAGGGTGCCATGTTAGAGTGAGGGTGCCATTTTAGAGTGAGGGTGCCACGTTAGAGTGAGGGTGCCATGTTAGAGTGAGGGTGCCATGTTAGAGTGAGGGTGCCATTTTAGAGTGAGGGTGCCACGTTAGAGTGAGGGTGCCATGTTAGAGTGAGGGTGTCATGTTAGAGTGAGGGTGCCATGTTAGAGTGAGGGTGCCATGTTAGAGTGAAGGTGTCATGTTAGAGTGAGGGTGTCATGTTAGAGTGAGGGTGCCATGTTAGAGTGAGGGTGCCATGTTAGAGTGAGGGTGTCATGTTAGAGTGAGGGTGCCATGTTAGAGTGAGGGTGTCGTGTTAGAGTGAAGGTGCCATGTTAGAGTGAGGGTGTCATGTTAAAGTGAGGGTGTCACGTTAGAGTGAGGGTGCCATGTTAGAGTGAGGGTGCCATGTTAGAGTGAGGGTGCCATTTTAGAGTGAGGGTGCCATGTTAGAGTGAGGGTGTCATGTTAGAGTGAGGGTGCCATGTTAGAGTGAGGGTGCCATGTTAGAGTGAGGGTGCCATGTTAGAGTGAGGGTGTCACGTTAGAGTGAGGGTGTCATGTCAGAGTGAGGGTGCCATGTTAGAGTGAAGGTGCCATGTTAGAGTGAGGGTGTCACGTTAGAATGAGGGTGTCATGTCAGAGTGAGGGTGCCATGTTAGAGTGAGGGTGCCATGTTAGAGTGAGGGTGTCGTGTCAGAGTGAGGGTGCCTTGTTTGAGTGAAGGTGCCATGTTAGAGTGAGGGTGTCATGTTAGAGTGAGGGTGCCATGTTAGAGTGAGGGTGTCGTGTCAGAGTGAGGGTGCCATGTTAGAGTGAGGGTGCCATGTTAGAGTGAGGGTGCCGTGTTAGAGTGAGGGTGCCATGTTAGAGTGAGGGTGCCATGTTAGAGTGAGGGTGTCATGTTAGAGTGAGGGTGCCATGTTAGAGTGAGGGTGCCATGTTAGAGTGAGGGTGCCATGTTAGAGTGAGGGTGTCATGTTAGAGTGAGGGTGCCATGTTAGAGTGAGGGTGCCATGTTAGAGTGAGGGTGCCGTGTTAGAGTGAGGGTGTCATGTTAGAGTGAGGGTGCCATGTTAGAGTGAGGGTGTCACGTTAGAGTGAGGGTGCCATGTTAGAGTGAAGGTGCCGTGTTAGAGTGAGGGTGTCATGTTAGAGTGAGGGTGCCATGTTAGAGTGAGGGTGCCGTGTTAGAGTGAGGGTGTCATGTTAGAGTGAGGGTGCCATGTTAGAGTGAGGGTGTCATGTTAGAGTGAGGGTGTCACGTTAGAGTGAGGGTGCCATGTTAGAGTCAAGGTGCCATGTTAGAGTGAGGGTGCCATGTTAGAGTGAGGGTGCCATGTTAGAGTGAGGGTGCCGTGTTAGAGTGAGGGTGTCATGTTAGAGTGAGGGTGCCATGTTAGAGTGAGGGTGCCGTGTTAGAGTGAGGGTGTCATGTTAGAGTGAGGGTGTCATGTTAGAGTGAGGGTGCCGTGTTAGAGTGAGGGTGCCATGTTAGAGTGAGGGTGCCATGTTAGAGTGAGGGTGTCATGTTAGAGTGAGGGTGCCGTGTTAGAGTGAGGGTGCCATGTTAGAGTGAGGGTGCAATGTTAGAGTGAGGGTGCCATGTTAGGTTAAGGGCACCTGTCTGGAGAGGGCCTCAGCCTGCACGAGGCTGCTGATTGAGAGCGACCCCACCTCCTCGTAGCTCGGTCTCCGCAGGGCGATCCGATCTCTCTCATTCTGCACGGCTGCTTGAGGGGGGAGTGAGGGGTTTGGGGTGAGGTGGGGACAGTGGGGAGTAGGGGGTGGCGGTGAGATGATTTTGGGTGTGCAGCACAAGATCGTCAACACCACTCGGCTTCACTGACAACCAGGGCAGGACACAAGTTGGTGCGAAGAGCAGACGAGGGTTATGGGTCAGGCTAGCTGTCCCAGGTGTAGTACGTCTGAGTTTAATGAGATTTTAAAGAGTTTTAATGGGGGGAGGGAGGGGTTCTCTGGGGTTTTATGGGGTTTTATGGGTCTAATGGGGTTTTTCTGGGTTTTAATGGGTCTAATGGAATTTTATCTGGATTTTAATGGTATTTTTTTCTATGGGGTTTAATGGGAGTTTTTATAGGATTAAATGGAAATTTCACTGTTTTGATGGGATTTCACTGGATATTAGGATTATCTATGAGTTTAATGGAGTTTCTCTGGGTTGTTATGTATTTAATGTTTTTTAGTGGAAATTTCTATCGATTATTAATGGGGTTATTCCTGATTTAATGGGATTTTTATGGGATTTTCTGTGGTTCAAGTTTTTGGATTTTCAATGCGGTTTAAATAATGTTCTCTGTGTTTTAATAGAATTTTACGTCGGGTTTTTTACAGAATTACCACTGAGCTTTAATGAGATATTTTCCATGGGTTACGAATTTAATTTTCTCTCGCTTTTAATAGGGTTTCCCTTTGGGATTAACGGCTTTTCAATCTGATTGCCTCCGCTCACCCTCCTTCTTCATCCCCGCACGGAAGCACTTGCGCAGGCGGCAGTAGCGGCACTGGTTGCGTTTGTCCTTGTCCACCACGCACTGCCGATTGAACCTGGGGGTCAGAGGTCATCCAGGGGAGCGGGTCAAAGGTCATTTGACAAAAATTTACTCACTACCAGGTTGTGGTACAGAGAGGGTTATGGTTAGGATAGCTTGACTGGGTATGGTGCGGCTAGGGTTATGGTTAGGACAGCTAGACCGGGTGTGGTACAGCTAGGGTTATGGTTAGGCCAGCTAGACCGGGTGTGATAGGGCTAGGGTTATGGTTAGGCCAGCGAGACCGGGTGTGGTAGGGCTAGGGTTATGGTTAGGCCAGCTAGACCAGGTGTGGTGGGGCTAGGGTTATGGTTAGGCCAGCTAGACCAGGTGTGGTAGGGCTAGGGTTATGGTTAGGCCAGCTAGACCTGGTGTGGTAGGGCTAGGGTTATGGTTAGGCCAGCTACACCAGGTGTGGTACAGCTAGGGTTATGGTTAGGCCAGCTAGACCAGGTGTGGTAGGGCTAGGGTTATGGTTAGGCCAGCTAGACCAGGTGTGGTAGGGCTAGGGTTATGGTTAGGCCAGCTAGACCAGGTGTGGTGGGGCTAGGGTTATGGTTATGCCAGCTAGACCAGGTGTGGTAGGGCTAGGGTTATGGTTAGGCCAGCTAGACCAGGTGTGGTAGGGCTAGGGTTATGGTTAGGCCAGCTAGACCGGGTGTGGTACAGCTATGGTTATGGTTAGGCTAGCTTGACCGGGTGTGGTACAGCTAGGGTTATGGTTAGGCCAGCTAGACCGGGTGTGGTAGGGCTAGGGTTATGGTTAGGCCAGCGAGACCGGGTGTGGTAGGGCTAGGGTTATGGTTAGGCCAGCTAGACCGGGTGTGGTACAGCTAGGGTTATGGTTAGCCCAGCTAGACCGGGTGTGGTACAGCTAGGGTTATGGTTAGGCCAGCTAGACCGGGTGTGGTAGGGCTAGGGTTATGGTTAGGCCAGCTAGACCGGGTGTGGTAGCGCTAGGGTTATGGTTAGCCCAGCTAGACCGGGTGTGGTACAGCTAGGGTTATGGTTAGGCCAGCTAGACCGGGTGTGGTAGCGCTAGGGTTATGGTTAGGCCAGCTAGACCGGGTGTGGTAGCGCTAGGATTATGGTTAGGCCAGCTAGACCGGGTGTGGTAGCGCTAGGGTTATGGTTAGGCCAGCTAGACCGGGTGTGGTAGCGCTAGGATTATGGTTAGGCCAGCTAGACCGGGTGTGGTAGCGCTAGGGTTATGGTTAGGCCAGCTAGACCGGGTGTGGTACAGCTAGGGGTATGGTTAGCCCAGCTAGACCGGGTGTGGTAGGGCTAGGGTTATGGTTAGGCTAACTCGACCGGGTGTGGTACAGCTAGGGTTATGGTTAGGCCAGCTAGACCAGGTGTGGTAGGGCTAGGGTTATGGTTAGGCCAGCTAGACCGGGTGTGGTAGGGCTAGGGTTATGGTTAGGCCAGCTAGACCGGGTGTGGTACAGCTAGGGTTATGGTTAGGCTAGCTAGACCGGGTGTGGTAGGGCTAGGGTTATGGTTAGGCCAGCTAGACCGGGTGTGGTAGTGCTAGGGTTATGGTTAGGCCAGCTAGACCAGGTGTGGTAGGGCTAGGGTTATGGTTAGGCCAGCTAGACCTGGTGTGGTACAGCTAGGGTTATGGTTAGGCTAGCTAGACCAGGTGTGGTACAGCTAGGGTTATGGTTAGGCCAGCTAGACCGGGTGTGGTAGGGCTAGGGTTATGGTTAGGCTAGCTAGACCAGGTGTGGTAGGGCTAGGGTTATGGTTAGGCTAGCTAGACCAGGTGTGGTAGCGCTAGGGTTATGGTTAGGCTAGCTAGACCGGGTGTGGTAGGGCTAGGGTTATGGTTAGGCTAGCTAGACCGGGTGTGGTAGGGCTAGGGTTATGGTTAGGCCAGCTAGACCGGGTGTGGTAGGGCTAGGGTTATGGTTAAGCCAGCTAGACCAGGTGTGGTAGGGCTAGGGTTATGGTTAGGTCAGCTAGACCGGGTGTGGTACAGCTAGGGTTATGGTTAGGCCAGCTAGACCAGGTGTGGTAGGGCTAGGGTTATGGTTAGGCCAGCTAGACCAGGTGTGGTAGGGCTAGGGTTATGGTTAGGCCAGCTAGACCAGGTGTGGTACAGCTAGGGTTATGGTTAGGCCAGCTAGACCAGGTGTGGTAGGGCTAGGGTTATGGTTAGGCCAGCTAGACCAGGTGTGGTAGGGCTAGGGTTATGGTTAGGCCAGCTAGACCAGGTGTGGTAGGGCTAGGGTTATGGTTAGGCCAGCTAGACCAGGTGTGGTACGGTTAGGGTTATGGTTAGGCCAGCTAGACTGGCTGCAGTATGGCTAGGGCAGGGGTCGGCAACCTGCAGCTTCAGAGCTGCACGTGGCTCTTCAATCTAAGGAGTGCTTCGTGACGTTACTCATTAAGGACCACTGTCTCGCATTCACATACAGTGCGGTTTAAAAAAAATAGTTTTTACCAAATTCGAACGAAAAATGGCAAAGGTTATGGTTAGGTTAGCTTGACCGGGTGTGGTACGGCTTTTGTTATGGTTAGGTTAGCTTGACTGCGTTTGGAATGGCTAGGTTTACCACCCGTCCTGGTTGATTTTTTTCCTAGGATTGTCAAAATATCACAACAAACAACAACGAGCGGTCGGTTTGGTCAGAGAGACGCCACCGGCTGGAGAGGCGGGGAGGGTGCGAGGGGTGGCAGTGGTGTCCAGAGCGAGCCATTCCGGGATGATTGGAGCTACTTGGGTTCCCCGATACGATCCTCGCTCACGGCCTGTGCCGGGCTTTGGCCGCGTGGCCGGGCGGGGGGGGGTATCTGGGATTAGTGTGGGGTGACGGGGGCTTGCATGGGAGGGTTTGCGGTTTGCGTTAATGGGTAACTCATTTAGCCGCCCCATCGCCCGCCCCCACTCCCCCACTGCAGGTGAGCGTTGGGTACGCACGGAGCGACCTTGGCTGCTACTATCGGGGCAGTAAAGTGGAGATAGCAGGGGGGTCGTAAAATCGACATCCCACGTCGTCGTCGACGCCTCGTGGGTTTTGGCAGAGGCCGCACGAACGAAGCCCCGGGGCGGTGGACACGCAGGTGAACACGCAGGTGAACACGCAGGTGGACACACAGGTGAACACGCAGGTGGACACACAGGTGGACACGCAGGTGGACACGCAGGTGAACACGCAGGTGGACACACAGGTGGACACACAGGTGAACACGCAGGTGAACACACAGGTGGACTCGCAGGTGAACACGCAGGTGGACACACAGGTGGACACGCAGGTGAACACACAGATGGACACACAGGTGAACACACAGGTGGACTCGCAGGTGAACACACAGGTGAACACGCAGGTGGACACGCAGGTGAACACACAGGTGGACACACAGGTGGACACACAGGTGAACACACAGGTGGACACACAGGTGGACACACAGGTGAACACACAGGTGGACACACAGGTGAACACACAAGTGGACACACAGGTGGACACGCAGGTGAACACACAGGTGGACGCACAGGTGGACACACAGGTGAACACACAGGTGGACACACAGGTGGACACACAGGTGAACACACAGGTGGACACGCAGGTGAACACACAGGTGGACACACAGGTGGACACGCAGGTGAACACACAGGTGGACGCACAGGTGGACACACAGGTGAACACGCAGGTGGACACACAGGTGGACACGCAGGTGGACACGCAGGTGGACACACAGGTGGACACGCAGGTGAACACACAGGTGGACACACAAGTGGACACACAGGTGAACACACAGGTGAACACGCAGGTGGACACACAGGTGGACACACAGGTGAACACACAGGTGGACACACAGGTGGACACACAGGTGAACACAGGTGGACACACAGGTGAACACACAGGTGGACACACAGGTGGACACGCAGGTGGACACACAGGTGGACACACAGGTGAACACGCAGGTGAACACGCAGGTGGACACACAGGTGGACACACAGGTGGACACACGTGTGCACGCGCGAGCGCCCATCCCATCACCCGCACGGCCCTTCCTCCATTGGTTGAACGCAGGCAAGCTCAGGACAGGTGTGTCATCAGCAGAGTCAGGCTATGCTTGAATCAATGCTGCAGGCAGCGGTGCACTACAGGCGGTGCGCTACTACAGGCAGTACACTAGGGGCCGTCCATAAATGACGTCACGCACCTAGGGGGGGGTCAGACATTTGTGACGATGTGTGACGTCAAAATGCGCAACTTTAAATAAATATAGAATTGTTATAACAACACTCCAACAACATCAGAGTGCAGCGCCACATTAAATACGCGCTACAATGACAATAGTTTAAAGCGATTTGAAACATGTTTTATTTTCAAAATGAAAATATGGTTTTGGGGGGGCGCGGGGGGCAGAGCTTTGTGACGTCATATTTGAGGGGGGGGGTCTGGCTTATTGTGACGCCGTGTGACGAGGGGAGGGGGGGGTCAAAAATCGTCTAAAATCGCGTGACATCATTTATGGACGGTACGCTGCTACAGGTGGTCCGCTGCAGGTGTCACACTGCTACAAGTGGTGTACTACAAGCGGGGTGCTGTTACAGGTGGTGCGCTGGTACAGGTGTCACACTGCTACAGGTGGTGTACTACAAGCGGGGTGCTACTACAGGTGTCACACTGCTACAGGTGTCACACTGCTGCAGGTGGTGCACCGCAGGTGTCACGCTGCTACAGGCGGTGCGCTTCGTTTACTACGCCAGGCAGCGCGATACTGAAACTGCAGGCGGGCGCGCCGCTGCCACCGCGGGTGCAAGCGCTGCAGGTTGCAAGCGCTGCGGGTGCAAGCGCTGCGGGTGCAAGCGCTGCGGGTGCAAGCGCTGCGGGTGCAAGCGCTGCGGGTGCAAGCGCTGCGGGTGCAAGCGCTGCGGGTGCAAGCGCTGCAGGTGCAAGCGCTGCGGGTGCAAGCGCTGCGGGTGCAAGCGCTGCGGGTGCAAGTGCTGCGGGTGCAAGCGCTGCAGGTGCAAGCGCTGCGGGTGCAAGCGCTGCGGGTGCAAGCGCTGCAGGTGCAAGTGCTGCGGGTGCAAGCGCTGCGGGTGCAAGCGCTGCGGGTGCAAGCGCTGCGGGTGCAAGCGCTGCGGGTGCAAGCGCTGCGGGTGCAAGCGCTGCGGGTGCAAGTGCTGCGGGTGCAAGCGCTGCAGGTGCAAGCGCTGCGGGTGCAAGCGCTGCGGGTGCAAGCGCTGCAGGTGCAAGTGCTGCGGGTGCAAGTGCTGCGGGTGCAAGCGCTGCAGGTGCAAGTGCTGCGGGTGCAAGCGCTGCGGGTGCAAGCGCTGCAGGTGCAAGTGCTGCGGGTGCAAGCGCTGCAGGTGCAAGCGCTGCGGGTGCAAGCGCTGCAGGTGCAAGTGCTGCGGGTGCAAGCGCTGCAGGTTGCAAGCGCTGCGGGTGCAAGCGCTGCGGGTGCAAGTGCTGCAGGTGCAAGCGCTGCAGGTGCAAGTGCTGCGGGTGCAAGCGCTGCAGGTTGCAAGCGCTGCGGGTGCAAGTGCTGCAGGTTGCAAGCGCTGCGGGTGCAAGCGCTGCGGGTGCAAGTGCTGCAGGTGCAAGCGCTGCAGGTGCAAGCGCTGCAGGTTGCAAGCGCTGCGGGTTGCAAGCACTGCAGGTGCAAGCGCTGCAGGTGCAAGCCCCGCCCCCGCCGCACCTGCAGGTGTAGATGTGGTTCTTGCGCACGCTGCGCCGGAAGAACCCCTTGCAGCCGTCGCAGCTGGAGGCGCCGTAGTGCTTCCCGGTGGCGCGGTCTCCGCAGATGGCGCACGTGGCCACCACGCCGCCGACCAGCACGCCCGCCCCGGGGCCCCCGGGCCCCACGGAGTCCGAGGGCCCATGCACACCTGGGGGGTAGGGGGGGTAGGGGTAGGGGTGGGGGGGGGGTAGGGAGGGGTGGGGTAGGGTGGGGGGATGGGGTAGGGGGGGTAGGGGGGGTGGGGGGTGGGGGGGGGTAGGGTGGGGGGGGATGGGGTAGGAGGGGTAGGGTGGGGTGGGGGGGATGGGGTAGGGGGGGGTAGGAGGGGGTGGGGGGGGATGGGGTAGGGGGGGGTAAGGTGGGGTGGGGGGGGTTGGGGTAGGGGGAGGTAAGGTGGGGTGGGGGGGATGGGGTAGGGGGGGGTAGGGTGGGGTGGGGGGTGGGGTAGGGGGGGTAGGGTGGGGTGGGGGGAGATGGGGTGGGGGGTAGGGGGAGGGGTTGGGTGGGGGGGGTAGGGGGGGAAGAGTTCAAAATAAGATTAACACGTAGGAGGCTTCTTCTTGGTTCTTTCAGTAAAGTGACGTAAAAGGGAAATAATAAAATAATAAAAATAAAACAATAAGATCAAATTCTCACGACGTTTCGGCAAGCAGCCGTCCTCAGGTGAAGAACAGGGCTGTCGGAAAGACAGCTGTCCTAATGAACACGTGTTGTCGGAAAGACAGCGTCTGAATGAACACGTGTTCATTCAGACGCTGTCTTACCGACAGCCCTGTTCTTCACCTGAGGACGGCTGCTTGCGTTGTGGCCGAAACGTCGTGAGAATTTTATTATGTTTTATTTGTATTAGGCGCAGCTCCTGCAAGTGCTCCGTCGCGCCCCTGCTGGCGGAAGCTCTGGCGTCTTGTAAGAGGTGGGGTGTATGTACTGATTGTGGAACTTCTTTCGCACCGTACCTTGCCAACCGTGATAATCGGAGGCGCGGAGGAAGGACCGCAAACAACACGAAAAGGAGTTCTAAAGAAATGAGTTTTCAATCCAGATATGAAAGTGCATTCGCTCCCAGTGGCTTCCTCATATCGGAAGGAGGAGCGTTCCAGACGGCCGCAGAAGCGCGTCTGAAGGCGCCGCGCGATGCGGTGACCATCGTCGTCGTACCCACACTCTACCCCCCACCACGCGCACACTGCGAATCGACTCTGCTGAGTGGACAGATGGCACTCATCTGTAACATCACTCACCTCCAACATCACCTGTAACATCACTCGCCTCTAACATCACTCACTTCCAACATCACTCGCCTTCAACATCACTCGTAACATCACTCACTCACCTTTAACATCACTCACCTCCAACATCACCTGTAACATCACTCACCTGTAACATCACTCACCTGTAACATCACTCGCCTCTAACATCACTCACCTCTAACATCACTCACTTCCAACATCACTCGCCTTCAACATCACTCGTAACATCACTCACTCACCTGTAACATCACTCACCTGTAACATCACTCACCTCTATCATCACTCGTAACATCACTCACTCACCTTTAACATCACTCACCTCTAACATCACTCGTAACATCACTCACTCACCTGTAACATCACTCACCTCTAACATCACCTGTAACATCACTCACTCACCTGTAACATCACTCACTCACCTATAACATCACTCACTCACCTGTAACATCACTCACTCATCTGTAACATCACCTTCAACATCACTCTTAACATCACTCACTCACCTGTAACATCACTCACTCACCTATAACATCACCTTCAACATCACTCGGAACATCACTCACTCACCTGTAACATCACTCACTCACCTGTAACATCACTCACTCACCTGTAACATCACTCACTCACCTGTAACATCACTCACTCACCTGTAACATCACTCACTCACTTGTAACATCACCTGTAACATCACTCACCTCTAACATCACTCGTAACATCACTCACCTCTAACATCACTCGTAACATCGCTCACTCACCTATAACATCACTCACCTATAACATCACTCACTCACCTATAACATCACTCACTCACCTTTAACATCACTCACTCACCTGTAACATCACCTTCAACATCACTCGGAACATCACTCACTCACCTGTAACATCACTCACTCACCTGTAACATCACCTTTAACATCACTCGTAACATCACTCACTCACCTATAACATCACTCACTCACCTATAACATCACTCACTCACCTATAACATCACTCACTCACCTATAACATCACTCACTCACCTATAACATCACTCACTCACCTATAACATCACTCACTCACCTATAACATCACTCACTCACCTATAACATCACTCACTCACCTATAACATCACTCACTCACCTATAACATCACTCACTCACCTATAACATCACTCACTCACCTATAACATCACTCACTCACCTTTAACATCACTCACTCACCTGTAACATCACCTGTAACATCACTCGTAACATCACTCACTCACCTATAACATCACTCACTCACCTTTAACATCACTCACTCACCTATAACATCACTCACTCACCTATAACATCACTCACTCACCTTTAACATCACTCACTCACCTGTAACATCACCTGTAACATCACTCGTAACATCACTCACTCACCTATAACATCACTCACTCACCTATAACATCACTCACTCACCTATAACATCACTCACTCACCTATAACATCACTCACTCACCTGTAACATCACCTGTAACATCACTCGTAACATCACTCACTCACCTATAACATCACTCACTCACCTTTAACATCACTCACTCACCTGTAACATCACCTTCAACATCACTCGGAACATCACTCACTCACCTGTAACATCACTCACTCACCTGTAACATCACCTTCAACATCACTCGGAACATCACTCACTCACCTGTAACATCACTCACTCACCTGTAACATCACCTTCAACATCACTCGGAACATCACTCACTCACCTGTAACATCACTCACTCACCTGTAACATCACCTTCAACATCACTCGGAACATCACTCACTCACCTGTAACATCACTCACTCACCTGTAACATCACTCACTCACCTGTAACATCACTCACTCACCTGTAACATCACTCACTCACCTGTAACATCAATCACCTTTAACATCACTCACTCACCTGTAACATCACTCACTCACCTGTAACATCACTCACTCACCTGTAACATCACTCACTCACCTGTAACATCACTCACTCACCTGTAACATCACTCACTCACCTGTAACATCACTCACTCACCTGTAACATCACTCACTCACTTGTAACATCACCTGTAACATCACTCACCTCTAACATCACTCACCTCTAACATCACTCGTAACATCACTCACCTCTAACATCACTCGTAACATCGCTCACTCACCTATAACATCACTCACTCACCTGTAACATCACCTTTAACATCACTCATATGTAACATCGCTCGCTCACCTCTATGCACATCTAGATCAACAATTTATTCAGCGCTGCTTATTGCGTGCGCTAGTTTGTTGCCCTTCCCCCGCACCTCCGATTGGCACGGGTTGGCTACGTACGGTGCGAAAGAAGTTCAACATGCATAGATACATTAAAAGTAGGGTTGAAAGTGTCTGTGTGAAGTGGGGGGAGGTTTGCCATCACGTCACTCTCCGAACGATGGTTGGACATGAACAACGCTTTAGTAAGACGTCGTGTCACTCACAAGTCACTTCTTACCCATCATCAATGGTCTATCCACTGCTGGATGAATGCCTCTCTAAGCCGCCACCAACTCTATAGATCCTGTCATTGTAACAATCCACGCAGCACCCACACTCGAGCTCATTTCCTCCTACGTGTTCAACACACACCACTCGCCTATAACATCACTCGCCCATCTGTAACATCGCCCACTCGTCTCTAAACATCGCGGTGTGGATCACTCGGCCCCACTGGACACAAGCAGGTCCCAGAACCCCTCCGTGAGGTCCCTGAAGAGACTCACTCGGTCCCACTGGACACAAGCAGGTCCCAGAACCCCTCCGTGAGGTCCCTGAAGAGACTCACTCGGTCCCACTGGACACAAACAGGTCCCAGAACCCCTCCGTGAGGTCCCTGAAGAGACTCACTCGGCCCCACTGGACACAAGCAGGTCCCAGAACCCCTCCGTGAGGTCCCTGAAGAGACTCACTCGGCCCCACTGGACACAAGCAGGTCCCAGAACCCCTCCGTGAGGTCCCTGAAGAGACTCACTCGGTCCCACTGGACACAAGCAGGTCCCAGAACCCCTCCGTGAGGTCCCTGAAGAGACTCACTCGGCCCCACTGGACACAAGCAGGTCCCAGAACCCCTCCGTGAGGTCCCTGAAGAGACTCACTCGGCCCCACTGGACACAAGCAGGTCCCAGAACCCCTCCGTGAGGTCCCTGAAGAGACTCACTCGGCCCCACTGGACACAAGCAGGTCCCAGAACCCCTCCGTGAGGTCCCTGAAGAGACTCACTCGGTCCCACTGGACACAAACAGGTCCCCAGAACCCCCCTCTGTGAGGTTCCTGAAGAGACTCACTCGGTCCCAAAGCAGGTCCCCAGAACCCCTCTGAGGTTCCTGAAGAGATTCACTCGGTCCCACTGGACACAAACAGGTCCCCAGAACCCCCCTCTGTGAGGTTCCTGAAGAGACTCACTCGGTCCCAAAGCAGGTCCCCAGAACCCCTCTGAGGTTCCTGAAGAGATTCACTCGGTCCCACTGGACACAAACAGGTCCCCAGAACCCCCCTCTGTGAGGTTCCTGAAGAGACTCACTCGGTCCCAAAGCAGGTCCCCAGAACCCCTCTGAGGTTCCTGAAGAGAGTCACTCGGTCCCACTGGACACAAACAGGTCCCCAGAACCCCCCTCTGTGAGGTTCCTGAAGAGACTCACTCGGTCCCAAAGCAGGTCCCCAGAACCCCTCTGAGGTTCCTGAAGAGAGTCACTCGGTCTCACTGGACACAAACAGGTCCCCAGAACCCCTCTGTGAGGTTCCTGAGGAGACGCACTCGGTCCCAAAGCGGGTCCCCAGAACCCCTCTGTGAGACCCCTGAAGATAGAGGGGTGAGGGAGGCAGTATCCGTGAGGTCCATCAGGGGGGGGGGAGGAAGGGGGTTGCTGAGAGGGGTCCCTGTTGGGGGTCTCACCGTGAGGGGACCCCACGCCCTGCTGCTGGTCCCCGTGAAACTCCATGAGACGCGAGAAATCGGGGTCGAGGGCGGGGAAGTCGGACATGATGTCCGCGGTGAGACGTGGCGACAGGCGCATCCTCCTCCTGCTGCTCGCCCGGCTCGCCTCACCACTCCCCTCACCACTCCCCTCACCACTTGCCTCACCACTCCCCTCACCACTCACCTCACCACTTGCCTCACCACTCCCCTCACCACTACCCTCACCACTCCCCTCACCACTTGCCTCACCACTTGCCTCACCACTCCCCTCACCACTACCCTCACCACTCCCCTCACCACTCCCCTCACCACTCCCCTCACCACTCCCCTCACCACTTGCCTCACCACTTGCCTCACCACTCACCTCACCACTTGCCTCACCACTTGCCTCACCACTCCCCTCACCACTACCCTCACCACTCCCCTCACCACTCCCCTCACCACTCCCCTCACCACTCCCCTCACCACTTGCCTCACCACTTGCCTCACCACTCACCTCACCACTTGCCTCACCACTTGCCTCACCACTCCCCTCACCACTACCCTCACCACTCCCCTCACCACTTGCCTCACCACTTGCCTCACCACTCCCCTCACCACTCGCCTCACCACTACCCTCACCACTCCCCTCACCACTCCCCTCACCACTTGCCTCACCACTTGCCTCACCACTTGCCTCAACACTCACCTCACCACTTGCCTCACCACTTGCCTCACCACTCCCCTCACCACTACCCTCACCACTCCCCTCACCACTCCCCTCACCACTCCCCTCACCACTCCCCTCACCACTCCCCTCACCACTTGCCTCACCACTCCCCTCACCACTCGCCTCACCACTACCCTCACCACTCCCCTCACCACTCCCCTCACCACTTGCCTCACCACTTGCCTCACCACTCACCTCACCACTTGCCTCACCACTCCCCTCACCACTAATCTCACCACTACCCTCACCACTTGCCTCACCACTCCCCACACCACTCGCCTCACCACTACCCTCACCACTCCCCTCACCACTCCCCTCACCACTTGCCTCACCACTTGCCTCACCACTCACCTCACCACTTGCCTCACCACTCCCCTCACCACTACCCTCACCACTCCCCTCACCACTTGCCTCACCACTTGCCTCACCACTTGCCTCACCACTCCCCTCACCACTACCCTCACCACTCCCCTCACCACTTGCCTCACCACTCCCCTCACCACTCGCCTCACCACTACCCTCACCACTCCCCTCACCACTCGCCTCACCACTTGCCTCACCACTTGCCTCACCACTCTGTTCACCACTCCCCTCACCACTCTGCTCACCACTCGCCTCACCACTTTGCCTCGCCTCCTCACCTTTTACCCCGCTGCTTGCCTCACCCTCCAGGGATCGCTCACCTTGCTCCTCACCTAATTCCAAACTCGGCCCGTCAAAACAATCTCCACCTCACCCCCCAGGGACAATCTTACCTCACTCACCTCTCTCCTCACCCCCAGGGACACTCCTCACCGATCACTTCACAGTGACGCTCACCTACACCACCTAACCCTCGCCACCTAACCATCACCACCCAATATCACTCGCCGAACCCGAATGCTCACCCCTTTGAGACGTACGCTCCCCTCACTCTGCTCATCACCACTTAGAGACACTCACCCCTCACCTCACCCCTTCTTACACACTCGGCCACTAGTGATGCCTGCCGATGGGGCCTGCTCACCCCGGCCATGCGAGTCGAGCGAGCGCGGGGGTGAGTGAACGGGTGAGTGAATGGGTGAGTGAATGGGTGAATGGGTGAGTGGGTGAGTGAATGGGTGAGTGAATGGGTGAATGGGTGAGTGGGTGAGTCAACGGGTGAGTGAATGGGTGAGTGAATGGGTGAGTGAATGGGTGAATGGGTGAGTGGGTGAGTCAACGGGTGAGTGAATGGGTGAGTGAATGGGTGGGTGAACGGGTGAGTGAACGGGTGAGTGAACGGGTGAGTGAATGGGTGAGTGAATGGGTGAATGGGTGAGTGGGTGAGTCAACGGGTGAGTGAATGGGTGAGTGAATGGGTGGGTGAACGGGTGAGTGAACGGGTGAGTGAACGGGTGAGTGAACGGGTGAGTGAATGGGTGAGTGAATGGGTGAGTGAACGGGTGAGTGAACGGGTGCGTGAACGGGTGAGTGAACGGGTGACCGAACGGGTGAATGAACGGGTGAGTGAACGGGTGAGTAAATGGGTGAGTGAATGGGTGAGTGAACGGGTGAGTGAACGGGTGACCGAACGGGTGAACGAACGGGTGAGTGAACGGGTGAGTGAATGGGTGAGTGAATGGGTGAGTGAACGGGTGAGTGAACGGGTGAGTGAACGGGTGAGTGAATGGGTGAGTGAATGAGTGAGTAAACGGGTGAGTGAACGGGTGAGTGAACGGTGAGTGAATGGGTGAGTGTAATTGTCGCGAGTGTTGGTGAGTGCGAGGGAGTGTGAGGGTGAGTGAGAGGGTGGACTAGCTTGAATGAGGGTAAGTGTGAGGGCGAGCCTGCGTGGTGAGGGTGAGTTTGAATGACGGTGAGTAGAGGGGTGTACATGAGCAAGGGGGGTGAGTGCGAGTTGGTGAGTGTGATTGCAGGTGTGAGGGCGAGTGACGGTGAGTTCGTGTGACTCTAACGGCGAGCGAGTGTGACGGTGAGTGTTGGTGAGTGATGGTGAGTGATGGCCGTGTCAGGGTGAGTGTTGGTGAGTGATCACACGACCGGTACCCGTGTTGCTTCGATCTACGCTTTTCCCAAACATCACCGAAAAGTTACTTCCCCCCCCCCCCAGTAACACCCCCAGGGTCAACCCCCACCACCCCCCTCACGCCCCCCTCACCCCACGTGTGTCAAGCCAGTGCCGTGTGTGTGTGCGTGTGTGTGTGTGTGCGCGTGTGTGCGTGTGTGCGTGTGTGTGTGCGCGTGTGTGTGTGTGTGCGTGTGTGCGTGTGTGTGCGTGTGTGTGTGTGCGCGTGTGTGTGTGTGTGCGCGTGTGTGTGTGTGCGTGTGTGTGTGCGCGTGTGTGTGTGTGCATGTTTTTGTGTGTGTGTGTGCGTGTGTGCGTGTGTGTGTGCGCGTGTGTGTGTGCGCGTGTGTGTGTGTGCGTGTGTGTGCGCGCGTGTGTGTGTGTGCATGTTTTTGTGTGTGTGTGCGTGTTTGTGTGTGTGTGCGTGTGTGCGTGTGTGTGTGCGTGCGTGTGTGCGTGTGTGCGCGTGTGTGCGTGTGTGTCTGCGTGTGTGCGCGTGTGTGTGCGTGTGCGCGTGTGTGCGCGCGTGTGTGTGTCTGTGGGGTGCGGTTGTATAGCGGTTAGCGCGCTGCGCTACGAACCTGTTCGATTCCCGCTCACGGCCAACACCAGTGACAATTATCTGAACCGGTCCCGGGCCTCCCCTAGGTGGACTCAGCCTCAAATGAGTACCTGGTGCGGTGTGTAAACATCGCCACTGACCATCCACCTCCTCGTGTAACGTTCCGGCCTTCGTAATTGCTCGTTAACAGCACTTGCCCCTACAGTCTGTTAAGGCTACACGGGGGGTCTTTGTCTTTGTGTGTTGGGGGGGGGGAGCGGTGGGCGCAGTGGTGAGCGCGCTGCCCCAACGCACCCGGCGACGCGAGTTCCATTCCCGCTCACGGCGACCAACCAACACCACTCGCCTCACCACTCGCGCCCCTCACCACTCACCTGACCCCTCACCCCGCTCACCACTCGCCTCTCTCCTCACCCCCCCTCCCTTCCAGGTACACTCACCCTGACACTCACCTCGCGGTCAGCTGAACCGGTCTAGGGCCCTCCCCCTCTAGGTCGACTCGGCCTCAAATTAGTTCCCTGGTGCAGAGATGTGTAAACATTGCCACTCCGGGGTGGGGGGGGGGAGACAAAGGCGGCCGGGCGTGGTGTTTGCCATCCTCTACCTTGCGTGCCGTGCCGGCCTTAGTAAGAGCTACTCGCTAACAGCACTTGCCCCATCAGTCTGGTGAGGCTATAAGGGGGATATTTGTCTTTGTGCACGTGTGTGTACACGTGTGTGTGTGTACACGTGTGTGTGTGTACACATACATGCATGTGTGTACACACGTATATGTGTGTGTGTACACGTGTGTGTACACGTATATGTGTGTGTACACGTGTTTGTGTGTGTGTACACAGGTGTTTGTGTGTGTGTGTGTACACGTGTTTGTGTGTGTACAGGTGTGTGTGTGTGTACACGTGTGTGTGTGTGTACAGGTGTGTGTGTGCACGTACGTGCGCCTGTGATTGTTGTCTTTCCCCACAGAGTACGGACAACCTCAACATGCCAGAGTATAATTTGGGGGGAGACAACGAGAACGTGGAGCTTCCGCGGATTTCTACCCCCCCACCTCACCCCCCCCCCCCAAACCGACCCACCCACCTCACCCCCCACCCTCCCGCCCCCCCACCCCGCGGCTCGCATTACGACAGAGCGAGGACTTTGAACCCCATGGCCATAACCGCGTCACCTCGCCCCCGAGGCCGCGACACCCAGCACAGAACACCCTGCACACAGCACACCCTGCACACAGAACACCCTGCACACAGTAACACCCTGCACACAGCAACACCCTGCACACAGTAACACCCTGCACACAGCAACACCCTGCACACAGCAACACCCTGCACACAGCAACACCCTGCACACAGTAACACCCTGCACACAGTAACACCCTGCACACAGTAACACCCTGCACACAGCAACACCATGCACACAGTGACACCCTGCACACAGTAACACCCTGCACACAGCAACACCCTGCACACAGTAACACCCTGCACACAGTAACACCCTGCACACAGTAACAACCTGCAGCCAGCACAGAACACCCAGCACAGTAACACCCTGCACACAGCAACACCCTGCAGCCTGCACCACCCTGCACAGCACACAGCACACAGAACACCCTGCACACAGCAACACCCTGCACACAGAACACCCTGCACACACAACACCCTGCACACAGCAACACCCTGCACACAGAACACCCTGCACACAGCAACACCCTGCACACAGAACACCCTGCACACAGCAACACCCTGCATACAGCAACACCCTGCACACAGTAACACCCTGCACACAGTAACACCCTGCACACAGCAACACCCTGCACACAGAACACCCTGCACACACAACACCCTGCACACAGCAACACCCTGCACACAGAACACCCTGCACACAGCAACACCCTGCACACAGAACACCCTGCACACAGCAACACCCTGCACACAGAACACCCTGCACACAGCAACACCCTGCACACACAACACCCTGCACACAGCAACACCCTGCATACAGCAACACCCTGCACACAGAACACCCTGCACACACAACACCCTGCACACAGCAACACCCTGCACACAGAACACCCTGCACACAGCAACACCCTGCACACAGAACACCCTGCACACAGAACACAGCAACACCCTGCACACAGCAACACCCTGCACAGTACACAGCAACACCCTGCAGCCTGCACACAGCACACAGCAACACCCTGCACACAGAACACCCTGCAGCCTGCACAACCCTGCACACAGCACACCCTGCAGCCTGCACCACCCTGCACAGCACACAGCACACAGAACACCCTGCACACAGCAACACCCTGCACACAGAACACCCTGCACACACAACACCCTGCACACAGCACACCCTGCACACAGCAACACCCTGCACACAGCAACACCCTGCACACAGCAACACCCTTCACCCTGCACTTTGCACCCACCACTCCTCACCCTGCACTATTGGCACAGTGCCATGCACCCCGCACACAGCCCCATGCACTATAGGCACAGCACCCTGCACTCTGCCGCACGACATACAGCTGTGTGCCCCGTTTTCCCTGCTCCCACGTGCTATAAGCCACTCAAAGCTCCGGGTCGCACGGATGGATTCATGAATCCATGATCGTGCTGCCATCTTCTGGCCACGTGGCAAAAGTCAGCCACGAGCAGCCTCCCTCCCGAGCTCATCCACGTCACTGCAACGTCACTGCAACGTCATCCACGCTCGTGCAACGTCACTGCAACGTCATCCACGCTCGTGCAACGTCACTGCCACGTCACTGCAACGTCATCCACGCTCGTGCAACGTCACTGCAACGTCATCCACGCTCGTGCAACGTCACTGCCACGTCACTGCAACGTCATCCACGCTCGTGCAACGTCACTGCCACGTCACTGCAACGTCATCCACGCTCGTGCAACGTCACTGCTACGTCACTGCCACGTCATTCATCCGGGGGGGGGTCAACCTCAAATCCCCCCCCTACCCCAAAATGCACATCGCACACCTAACACCTTGCAACGATAACACTGGTCAACACACTTTTTCTGGCATAAGGTATTCCAAAGGTTGTAAGGTAATTTTGGGGCGCTGATTCCAAATCTGGCATCAGTTTTTGTCTATCACATCAGGTTTTTGAGATATCAAATATTGCATTTTCAATAATAACTGCAGAAGAAAAATATTAAATAAATGTGGATATCTACATTTAATTATATTATAAACACACTATCCTAAAAATACAGCACCATATTTTTAACACTAAAGCAGTCACTGACTCGCAACAACTTGCAATCATAAGTGACAGAGTTAATTTCGGGTAAAATCAATGAAAATGGGGTATGCCGATAGCATAAAAATGATGTGATAGAGAAAATCTGAGATCAGATTTGGAATCAGCACCCTGAAATTAGTCTAAAACAGCTGCAAAAGTCCCGACCAGAAAAATATGCTTTTTTTTTGTTGACCAGTGTAACGATCTATACTCGATACTCTGCGTATCGCACCCTGCACTCACCACCCTGCACTCACCACCCTGCACTCACCACCCTGCACTCACCACCCTGCACTCACCACCCTGCACTCACCACCCTGCACTCACCACACTGCACTCACCACCCTGCACTCACCACACTGCACTCACCACCCTGCACTCACCACCGTGCACTCACCACCCTGCACTCACCACCCTGCACTCACCACCCTGCACTCACCACACTGCACTCACCACCCTGCACTCACCACCCTGCACTCTCCACCCTGCACTCACCACCCTGCACTCACCACCCTGCACTCACCACCGTGCACTCTCCACCCTGCACTCACCACCGTGCACTCTCCACCCTGCACTCACCACCCTGCACTCACCACCCTGCACTCACCACACTGCACTCACCACCCTGCACTCACCACCGTGCACTCTCCACCCTGCACTCTCCATTCAGCACCCAGTGGGGGTGTCACCACAAATGGCTTAAAAACAAAACCTCTTACGATTCGCGTAACGCGCGTGTGCGACTCGCTGTTTTACATAATCATGCAAATGATATGCAAAGCATTGAACTTGGGCCCATCGAGTCAATAGAATTGTTAACCAACGACGCGGTAACGAAGCGAGGTCACCATGTCAACCTCACGAGAATCGGGGAGAGATGTTAACTACCTCGCCTGGTATACAGGAGGTCGTGGGTTCGATCCCGACCCTGACGGGACCCTGCTGTATATTGGAGTTTGTGTGTCTCTCCGAGGTGAGATGTTAACTACCTCGCCTGGTTTACGGGAGGTCGTGGGTTCGTTCCCGACCCTGTTGGTGCCTGTTATCTAATTGGAGTTTGCGGTGTCTCTCTCCTCTCTCTCCCCGTGGGTTTTTCTCCGTGTCCTCCGGTTTTTCCCGTCACATTTTGAATCAACGTCACGCGTTTAGAGTCATTTGGCTGCTATAAATGTCCACGCGATAAGCCGCTTCGTTGAGCAATCATTTGTGTTCAGGTCGCTTTTGAAAACGAGAAATATAGCTCAGTGGGTCTTGCCTGGTAAAATCTAAAATGTTATATTCTTTGGTTCTTTCGGTAAAGTCACGTAGAAAGAACATTTAAATTAAATTAAAAATAAAAGCTATTTTAATTTTATTTTAATATAATTTTATATCTACGTGACTTTACCGAAAGAACCAAATATTATGAATTCCTGCAGTCACGAAAGTTTTAAGTCAAAATCTACAACGTTAAATTTAGTAGTTTACAAACTCCTTGTGAGATGATGACAGGAGAGATCTGGACGAGAGCGAGATGTAACGAACGACATCAGTGCATAGAGATGCGGACAACAACACAAAGAATTTAATTTTAAATACGACGTGAAATTATAAGCCACCTTCGTTGAGCTATGATCGTTTGCGGCCAGAGCTACGTAGCTCAGCGGAGCCCTTACCTGGTAACATTGTTTTGTTTAATGTGTTGAGTTCAAGGCCGTAGCCATGGAGTCAACATTGGGGGGGACCAAATCTTTCAGGGGGTCTGGGGGTCCCCCCCCCCCGAAAAAAATATAAATTTGAAAACTAATTTCCTGCCTAAAATATTTAAAAAATTCACTAACACACAGGATGGACTTTTATTTTTTACAATAATGTCTAATAGTGTATTTTCTTTTGTACCTTTTCTTGTTTCATTGTATGTAATGGCAGAGATTAGGGATTCATAAAGTACAACCATAACCACACTCATTTCAACAAAAATCTATTTTATAGCAAAGAAATTTGGGGGGAGATATTTTGAGCATATTTGAATATTGGGGGGGGAATGTGTCCCCCCCAATATATATGATAATTACGGCCTTGGTTTAGTTTAGTTTAGAATCGCGAGGAAAAAGGAGAGGGTTGGGGGGGTGGATGGAGGGAGGTTGTCAGTGGTGAGGTGGGGGGTGAGTGGTGGGGGGAAAGGTGGGCGGGAGGTTTGGGATGAATGGTTGCACCCAGCTTTGCTCCCACCACCCCCCACTCTTTACCAAAGTAGTCAATAACACCGTGGCCTTAAACACAACACCCTATGTACAGTAACGGGCGACGTTTCGGGCAATGCCCCTTCTTGAGAGCACACACACAGAGATGCCACGCCGGTAGGCGTGACCTATTTTGAGTGACGTCAGGGCTGTCACGTTAGCCCCGCCCACAAGCAGACAGGGGGGGTGGGGTCGGTGGATGGGGGATTCGGTGAAGGGATGGAGGGGGGGGCGTCGGTGAAGGGGGGGGGGAGAGGGGGCGTCGGTGGATGGGGGGGGGGCTAGTCCCACGTGAGCGGGGGGGCTTTGATTGCAGGTCACGTGACTCCATCACGCACTCCTTGACTCATTAATGACGGCACGTGACCAAACGAGTGGTGAGCGTGGCTGGTGAGTAATAGAGAGGGATGGTGAGGGATGATGAGTGACGAGATGGGTGGTGAGTGTTGGTGAGTGATGGTGAGTGAGTGATGGTGAGTGATGGTGAGTGAGTGAGTGATGGTGAGGGATGGTGAGGGATGGTGAGTGATGGAGAGGGATGGTGAGTGATGGTGAGTGATGGTGAGTGTTGGAGAGTGATGGTGAGTGATGGTGAGTGTTGGAGAGGGATGGTGAGTGTTGGTGAGTGATGGTGAGTGATGGTGAGTGTTGGTGAATGTTGGTGAGTGGTGGTGAGGGATGGTGAGTGTTGGTGAGTGATGGTGAGTGATGGTGAGGGATGGTGCGTGATGGTGAGTGATGGTGAGGGATGGTGAGTGATGGTGAGGGATGGTGAGAGTTGGTGAGTGATGGTGAGTGAGTGATGGTGAGTGATGGTGAGGGATGGTGAGTGATAGTGAGTGATGGTGAGGGATGGTGAGTGATGGTGAGGGATGGTGAGTGATGGAGAGGGATAGTGAGTGTTGGTGAGTGATGGTGAGTGTTGGAGAGGGATGGTGAGTGTTGGAGAGTGATGGTGAGTGATGGTGAGTGTTGGAGAGGGATGGTGAGTGTTGGTGAGTGATGGTGAGTGATGGTGAGTGTTGGTGAATGTTGGTGAGTGGTGGTGAGGGATGGTGAGTGTTGGTGAGTGATGGTGAGTGATGGTGAGGGATGGTGCGTGATGGTGAGTGATGGTGAGGGATGGTGAGTGATGGTGAGGGATGGTGAGAGTTGGTGAGTGATGGTGAGTGAGTGATGGTGAGTGATGGTGAGGGATGGTGAGTGATAGTGAGTGATGGTGAGGGATGGTGAGTGATGGTGAGGGATGGTGAGTGATGGTGAGTGATGGTAAGGGATGGTGAGTGATGGTGAGTGTTGGAGAGTGATGGTGAGTGATGGTGAGTGTTGGAGAGGGATGGTGAGTGATGAAGTTCCCAACAGCACTCGCCCATCCACGCACTCACCACACCGCAGGTCACAACAACACACTCACCCATCCACTCACCACACTGCAGGCCACAACAACACACTCACCCACTCACCCATCCACTCACCACACTTCAGGTCACACAACAACACTGTCACCCACCCACTCACCACTCTTCATACCACAACAACACTCTCACCCACTCACCCATCCACTCACCACACCGCAGGTCACACAACAACACCCTCACCCACTCACCCACCCACTCACCACACTGCAGGTCACAACAACACCCTCACCCACTCACCCACCCACTCACCACACCGCAGGTCACAATCCTTCCCTCGCACCGCTGTCAATTTTGAAAGTCCCGAGAAGGCCTCTCCCTCTCTCCCTCTCTCTGGCAGAGACGAGCAACTCCACGGCTGCTGCCTTCACTGTTGAGTTTAACGCGTCACGGGGACTCTAACCGGTCACGTGCACCACGTGCGTCACGGGGACTCGAACCGGTCACGTGCACCCCGTGTGTCACGGGGACTCGAACCGGTCACGTGCACCCCGTGCGTCACGGGGACTCGAACCGGTCACGTGCACCACGTGTGTCACGGGGACTCGAACCGGTCACGTGCACCCCGTGTGTCACGGGGACTCGAACCGGTCACGTGCACCACGTGTGTCACGGGGACTCGAACCGGTCACGTGCACCACGTGTGTCACGGGGACTCGAACCGGTCACGTGCACCCCGTGTGTCACGGGGACTCGAACCGGTCACGTGCACCCCGTGCGTCACGGGGACTCTAGCCAGTCACGTGCACCCCGTGTGTCACGGCGCCGCCTTTGTCTGACGACCCCAGCGAGCTGCGAGTTCGGCCCTCACGCCGGCGCAGACCGTGACCCCACGTGACCCCACGTGACCCCGGCACTTTTTCTTCTTCTCGCGCTCGCGCGCGCGCGCCACTCTCGGGCACGGGGCCGTGATTCCTGCCACGAGCGGCAACGGCCGCCTTTGTCTCGCGCGACAGGTGTGTGTGTGTGTCAGTGTGTGTGTGTGTGTCAGTGTGTGTGTGTGTGTCAGTGTGTGTGTGTGTCAGTGTGCCAGTGTGTGTGTGTGTGTGTGTCAGTGTGTGTGTCAGTGTGTGTGTGTGTCAGTGTGTGTGTCAGTGTGTGTGTGTGTGTCAGTGTGTGTGTCAGTGTGTGTGTGTGTCAGTGTGTGTGTGTGTGTCAGTGTGTGTGTCAGTGTGTGTGTGTGTGTGTCAGTGTGTGTGTGTGTGTGTCAGTGTGTGTGTGTGTGAGGTGTGTGTGTGTGTGTCAGTGTGTGTGTCAGTGTGTGTGTGTGTCAGTGTGTGTGTGTGTGTGTCAGTGTGTGTGTGTCAGTGTGTGTGTCAGTGTGTGTGTGTGTGAGGTGTGTGTGTGTGTGTGAGGTGTGTGTCAGTGTGTGTGTGTGTCAGTGTGTGTGTGTGTGTGTCTGTGTGTGTGTGTCAGTGTGTGTGTGTGTGTGTGTCAGTGTCTGTGTGTGTGTGTGTCAGTGTGTGTGTGTGTGTGTCAGTGTGTCTGTGTGTGTGTCAGTGTGTGTGTGTGTGTCAGTGTCTGTGTGTGTCAGTGTGTGTGTGTGTGTCAGTGTGTGTGTGTGTCAGTCTGTGTGTGTGTGTCAGTGTGTGTGTGTCAGTGTGTGTGTGTGTCAGTGTGTGTGTGTGTGTCAGTGTGTGTGTGTGTCAGTGTGTGTGTGTCAGTGTGTGTGTGTGTGTGTGTCAGTGTGTGTGTCATTGTGTGTGTGTTTGAGGTGTGTGTGTGTGTGAGGTGTGTGTGTCAGTGTGTGTGTGTGTGTGTGTCAGTGTGTGTGTCTGTGTGTGTGTGTGTGTCAGTGTCTGTGTGTGTGAGGTGTGTGTGTGTGTCAGTGTGTGTGTGTGTCAGTGTGTGTGTGTGTGTGTCAGTGTGTGTGTGTGTGTCTGTGTGTGTGTGTCAGTGTGTGTGTGTGTGTCAGTGTGTGTGTGTGTGTGTGTGTCAGTGTGTGTGTGTGTGTCAGTGTGTCTGTGTGTGTGTGTGTGTCAGTGTGTGTGTGTGTCAGTGTCTGTGTGTGTGTGTGTCAGTGTGTGTGTGTGTCAGTGTGTGTGTGTGTCAGTGTGTGTGTGTGTGTCAGTGTGTGTGTGTGTCAGTGTGTGTGTGTGTCAGTGTGTGTGTGTCAGTGTGTGTGTGTGTGTCAGTGTGTGTGTGTGTGTGTCAGTGTGTGTGTGTGTGTGTGTGTCAGTGTGTGTGTGTGTGTGTCAGTGTGTGTGTCAGTGTGTGTGTGTGTGTGAGGTGTGTGTGTGTGTGAGGTGTGTGTGTCAGTGTGTGTGTGTGTGTGTGTCAGTGTGTGTGTCTGTGTGTGTGTGTGTCAGTGTCTGTGTGTGTGAGGTGTGTGTGTGTGTCAGTGTGTGTGTGTGTCAGTGTGTGTGTCAGTGTGTGTGTGTGTGTGTGTCTGTGTGTGTGTGTCAGTGTGTGTGTGTGTGTCAGTGTGTGTGTCAGTGTGTGTGTGTGTCAGTGTGTGTGTGTCAGTGTGTGTGTGTGTCAGTGTGTGTGTGTGTGTGTGTGTCAGTGTGTGTGTGTGTGTGTCAGTGTGTGTGTGTGTGTCAGTGTGTGTGTGTGTCAGTGTGTGTGTGTGTGTGTGTGTCAGTGTGTGTGTGTGTGTCAGTGTGTGTGTGTCAGTGTCTGTGTGTGTGTGTGTGAGGTGTGTGTGTGTGTCAGTGTGTGTGTGTGTGTCAGTGTCTGTGTGTGTGAGGTGTGTGTGTGTGTGTGAGGTGTGTGTGTGTGTGTGAGGTGTGTGTGTGTGTCAGTGTGTGTGTGTGTCAGTGTCTGTGTGTGTGAGGTGTGTGTGTGTGTGAGGTGTGTGTGTGTGTGAGGTGTGTGTGTGTGTGTCAGTGTGTGTGTGTGTGTCAGTGTCTGTGTGTGTGAGGTGTGTGTGTGTGAGGTGTGTGTGTGTGTCAGTGTGTGTGTGTGTGTCAGTGTGTGTGTGTCAGTGTGTGTGTGTGTGAGGTGTGTGTGAGGTGTGTGTGTGTGTGAGGTGTGTGTGTGTCAGTGTGTGTGTGTGTGTCAGTGTCTGTGTGTGTGAGGTGTGTGTGTGTGTGAGGTGTGTGTGTGTGTGTCAGTGTGTGTGTCAGTGTCTGTGTGTGTGAGGTGTGTGTGTGTGTGAGGTGTGTGTGTGTCAGTTTGTGTGTGTGTGTCAGTGTCTGTGTGTGTGTCAGTGTGTGTGTGTGTGTCAGTGTCTGTGTGTGTGAGGTGTGTGTGTGTGTGAGGTGTGTGTGTGGTTGTGTGTGTGTGTGTCAGTGTGTGTGAGGTGTGTGTGTGTGTCAGTGTCTGTGTGTGTGAAGTGTGTGTGTGTGTGAGGTGTGTGTGTGTCAGTGTGTGTGTGTGTGTCCGTGTGTGTGAGGTGTGTGTGTGTGTCAGTGTGTGTGTGTGAGCTCCTCCGGCAGGCAAGGCTGCGTTGGCTGGGTCATGTAGCCCGCATGCCCAGCCACCGCATGCCTAAGCAGCTTTTGTTCGGCCGGATCGAGGGGGCTAAACGGGCGCGGCACGGGCTAGAGAAGAGATGGAGTGTTATGGTACAGGAGGACGTGGAGCTGAGTGGACTTGCCGATGACTGGTACCAGCGGTGTCAAGATCGGCCTCAGTGGAGGAGGCTCGTGAAGGACGCTACTGGGCAGTTGGAGGCAGTCGCCCTCCAACAACAACGGAGGGCGGAGGAGCGACGCTCACAACAACGAGCAGAGCGCCGGGTGGCTAAAGCACAGCAAGTTGGCACAGTAGGGGGCACAGGTGGTGCATCAGTCAGTCATCTCGGTCATCTCGGTTAGTCGACCCGTGGCACCTGGGTCTGCCCCGTGACCTCCTGCCAGCGGGCGTTCGACACTTCACGTGGCCTCAAGGTGCACATGGCCTGGCACAAGCGTCGTGGTGACGTCACCGCCACTTAGTGGCGAATGGCGGTTGTTGTTGTGTGTGAGGTGTGTGTGTGTGTCAGTGTGTGTGTGTGTCAGTGTGTGTGTGTGTCAGTGTGTGTGTCAGTGTGTGTGTGTCAGTGTGTGTGTGTGTTTCAGTGTGTGTGTGTCAGCGTGTGTTTGTGTGTCAGTGTGTGTGTGTGTCAGGTGTGTGTGTGTCAGTGTGTGTGTGTGTCAGTGTGTGTGTCAGTGTGTGTGTCAGTGTGTGTGTGTTTCAGTGTGTGTGTGTCAGCCTCCTACCTCCTCGCGGTGCCGGACGGGCAACACTGTCGTGGGCAGTGCTGTGGGGGGAGGGCCAATGCCCATTGGCCTCTCCCCTCATGGCGTCTGTGACCACCACAGTGGCTAAACGGGGGCTCTGGACGGGTGCGAGGGGCTGGTAACCCCTCCACCTTCAATTAACCACCACTAAACTACGATTTAAACATAAACCTGTAATTAATAAGCTTGTGCCGGAGGCCCCGGGGGGTCAGGCTTTTATGACGTCTCCTGGCCAAACCCCATTTGGCGGAGCCAGGAGATTGAATTTTAACCCTCGGGGCTCCTCCAGTAACAACGAAAAACCATTGCGGATGGCCACGTGGAATGTTCGAACGCTCACTGCGGAGGAGAGGCTGCCACTCCTCTGTCGGGAGCTGGACCGGTACCGCCTGGATCTCTGTGGCATTCAGGAGGTCCGGTGGACCGGTTCTGGCTCCTGCCACCATGAGGGGTGGACAGTCCTCTACTCGGGGCAGGAGACTGCCAAACAACAGGGTGTGGCTCTTCTTCTGAACAAAAGAATGAAGGGGGCGTGGGAGCGTGGCGGTGAGGTGTGGGAAGCTGTAAGCCCCAGGATACTTTGGGCTCGCCTTCCCATCAACCAGAGGCGAGGAGTGGTGGTCGTGGTTACTTACGCCCCCACCGAAGACGAACATCCGTGGAGGGATGCAGGCAAAGCCGATGAGTCAGACGCTTTCTATGACCTACTGTCACAGGTGCTGGCTAAAGTGGCCACTCGGGACAGAGTCATCTTGTTGGGTGACTTCAATGCCCGAGTTGGTCATGATGCTGGCACCTGGTCTGGAGTGATTGGAAGGCATGGGCCAGATCAGCTCAATAACAACGGTAGGAGGCTGCTAGATTTCTGTGCAGCCCATGGGCTTGTAATTACCAACACGCTCTTCCGGCATCGGCGCATCCACACAACATCATGGATGCATGCCGGGTCCAAGCAAGAACATCTGCTGGACTACGTAGTGACGGACCAGCGGATGCGAGCCCATGTCCTTGACACCAGGACCTACCGTGGAGCTGATCTGCCCTCTGACCATCGACTAGTCATCTGTAAGATGCGCCTGCCATTCTTCCACTCCGGTGGTGGGTGTACACCCAGGATCCCATTCCAACCAAAAGTGGCCTGGTCTAAGTTAGCTGATGAAAGTTGCAAGCGAGAATTTCATCATCGCTTGCAGCTGGGGTTGGCATCGTCCCCCACTCCACCTGATGTCGAGGGTAAATGGGCGAGGTTTAAGACTGTGACTCATGCAGCTGCAATGGCTGCTTTGGGTACGCGGTCCAGACCTCCCCGGGAACCCTGGCTGACGGAGGAGGTGTTCAGGTTAATTGAGAAAAAGCGACAGGCCCACTCTCATCGCCTACAGCATCCCACGTCAGAGAATGAGGAGGTTTACCGCAGCCTTCGCTCGGAGGTTCGGAGAGCCGTAAGGCGCTGTAAGGATGGGTGGTGGTCGCGGGTTGCTGAGGAGATGGAGTCTGCCTCAGTGGCCCGCGATCACAAATCACTATTTAACTCCATCAAAAAAGTAACCTGCAGCGCCACACCTATTACCATCATTAGAGGAAAAAACGGTGATCCAATCTCCGACCCCCAGGAACAGGTTTGCAGATTTGCTGAGCATTTCTGTGAGGTCCTGGGGGAGGGAAAATCTCTCAGCCAGGAAAACATCATGGCACAAAGTGGGGATAACCCTGCTGAGGCTGCGGTGCCTCAAATATTGGAAGAGGTCACCCCCTGTGAGTGGCTGGCTGAGGTACCGGCTGTTGAGGAAGTACTGAGGGCGATCCGGAGTCTGAGACCAGGGAAGGCACCGGGCAGAGATGATCTCCCAGGCGAAATGCTGAGGGAGGGTGGCGTTTGTGCACAGACTGCCCTATATGACATCATAACAACAGTCTGGACCACTGGACGGGTTCCGCAGGACTGGAAGGATGCCCTGGTGGTCCCCCTCTTTAAGAAGGGGGACCGCACAGACTGTAACAACTACAGGGGCATCTCACTCCTCAGTGTGCCGGGTAAGGTCCTGGCAAGGATTATTCAACATCGCCTTGCTAGGCATGCTGAGGAGAGGCTTGCGGAGCCCCAATGTGGTTTCAGGAAAGGGCGGTCCTGCACAGATGCCATATTTTCTGTCCGTCTGCTACAGCAGAGGTGTAGGGAATTCCAAAAAGACCTACATCTCTGCTTTATTGACCTGGTCAAGGCCTATGATACCATCAGTAGGACTGGGCTCTGGGTTGTTCTTCGTGCTTTCGGAGTCCCTGACCCTCTGCTCACGATCATTAAGGACCTTCATGATGGTGAGCGGGCCCGGGTAAAACTACGTGGCCGGGAGTCGGAGCCTTTCCCTGTACACCTTGGGGTGCGACAGGGATGTCCTCTGGCTCCCACATTATTTAACATCTATTTCGACTGCGTAGTTCGTGAAGCCTTCAATAGCTGTACCGGGGGAATTACCATTTGGTACAGATATAATGGGAGGCTGATCGACGCCCGGGTGCGATCAAGGGATGGCTCCCTATTGGTCAACCACGTTATGTATGCCGATGATTTGGTAATAGCTGCTCATTCAGAAGAGGAGTTGGAGACGCTGCTGCTGAGGCTGGAGTGTGCCACTAAGAGGTGGGGCCTTACCATCAGCCCCACCAAAACTAAGCACCTGCCTGGGTATTTTGTACCATCGGGCACTCCGCCCCCACAACTCCCAATCGGTGATGGGGCAGTTGTGGAGAGAGTAGAGAGTTTCCCATACCTGGGCAGTGTGCTCATGACCAGCTCCAGTTTATCAGCAGAGGTCTCACTCCGAATCAGTCGAGCGGCAATATCTTTTCATCGGTTGCGTAACGCTGTGTGGAAGCTACCTGGTCTGTCGCTCCGCACGAAGCTTCAGGTCTTCTCGGCCACGGTCATTCCCTCCCTTCTCTACGCTTGCGAAACGTGGACCCCCCTAGTGGAGCATCTTCGCCGGTTGGAAACATTTAGGCTGGCCTGCCTACGATCCATCCTGGGTTTGACCAGGCTGGATTGTGTGAGGAGCTCACAAGTCCTTGAAAGATCTGGGCAAAGTCCCATCAGTGAGCTCCTCCGGCAGGCAAGGCTGCGTTGGCTGGGTCATGTAGCCCGCATGCCCAGCCACCGCATGCCTAAACAGCTTTTGTTCGGCCGGATCGAGGGGGCTAAACGGGCGCGGCACGGGCTAGAGAAGAGATGGAGTGATGTGGTACAGGAGGACGTGGAGCTGAGTGGACTTGCCGATGACTGGTACCAGCGGTGTCAAGATCGGCCTCAGTGGAGGAGGCTCGTGAAGGACGCTACTGGGCAGTTGGAGGCAGTCGCCCTCCAACAACAACGGAGGGCGGAGGAGCGACGCTCACAACAACGAGCGGAGCGCCGGGTGGCTAAAGCACAGCAAGTTGGCACAGTAGGGGGCACAGGTGGTGCATCAGCCAGTCATCTCGGTCATCTCGGTCAGTCGACCCGTGGCACCTGGGTCTGCCCCGTGACCTCCTGCCAGCGGGCGTTCGACACTTCACGTGGCCTCAAGGTGCACATGGCCTGGCACAAGCGTCGTGGTGACGTCACCGCCACTTAGTGGCGAATGGCGGTTGTTGTTGTTGTGTGTGTCAGGTGTGTGTGTGTGTCAGGTGTGTGTGTCAGTGTGTGTGTCAGTGTGTGTGTGTCAGTGTGTGTGTGTGTTTCAGTGTGTATGTGTCAGCGTGTGTTTGTGTGTCAGTGTGTGTGTGTGTCAGGTGTGTGTGTGTGTGTGTCAGGTGTGTGTGTCTGTGTGTGTGTCTGTGTGTGTGTGTGTCAGGTGTGTGTGTCAGTGTGTGTCAGTGTGTGTGTGTGTGTCAGGTGTGTGTGTGTGTGTCAGGTGTGTGTGTGTGTGTGTGTCTGTGTGTGTGTGTGTCTGTGTGTGTGTGTCTGTGTGTGTGTCTGTGTGTGTGTGTGTGTCTGTGTGTGTGTCTGTGTGTGTGTGTGTCTGTGTGTGTGTCAGTGTGTCAGTGTGTGTGTCAGGTGTGTGTGTTTTAAGTGGCTGTGAGGTGAAAACAATCCCCCCCCCCCCGCCAAAGTCAAGTTAAGAGATCAGATCATCGGGTCAGACCATGGGGTCAGGTCAATAGGTCAGATCATGGGGTCAGATCAATGTAGTAGATCATGGGGTCAGATCAATGTAGTAGATCATGGGGTCAGATCAATGGGTCCGATCATGGAGTCAGGTCAATGGGCCATCTCATGGGGGCAGATCAATGCGCCAGATCGTGGGGTCAAATCAATGGGTCAGATCAATGGGGTCACGACAATGGGTCAGATCATCGGATTAGATCATGGCGTCAGGTCAATGGGTCAGACCATGGGGTGAGATCAATGGGTCAGATCAATGGGTAAAATCATGGGGTTGAGATCAATAGGTAAGTTCAATAGGTCAGATCATGGGGTGAGATCAATGGGTCAGATCAATAGGTCAGATCATGGGGTGAGATCAATGGGTCAGTTCAATAGGTCAGATCATGGGGTGAGATCAATGGGTCAGTTCAATGGGTCAGATCACGGGGTGAGATCAATGGGTCAGTTCAATGGGTCAGATCATGGGGTGAGATCAATGGGTCAGTTCAATGGGTCAGATCATGGGGTGAAATCAATGGGTCAGTTCAATGGGTCAGATCATGGGGTGAGATCAATAGGTACGTTCAATAGGTCAGATCATGGGTTGAGATCAATGGGTCAGTTCAATAGGTCAGATCATGGGGTGAGATCAATGGGTCAGTTCAATGGGTCAGATCATGGGGTGAGATCAATGGGTCAGTTCAATGGGTCAGATCATGGGGTGAGATCAATGGGTCAGGTCAGTAGGTCAGTAAATGAGGTTGAGATCAATGGTCGTAAGAATCCGTGCGAGTTTGGGGGAGGGGTCGTGGGGCGAGTGAGGTTGGAGGGGGGAGGGGCAGGGGAGGGGGTAGGGGGGAGGGGCAGGGGGGAGGGGCAGGGGGGAGGGGGGAGGGGGCAGGGGGGAGGGGCAGGGGGGAGGGGCAGGGGGGAGCGGAGCAGTCGCCAAGCGGCACCGCAAATATTGACGGAGGGGAGGGGCGCTTTTCAGCCCAGGACAATACTATACAATACTATACAATACTATACAGTACTATACAATACTATACAATACAGTACTATACAATACTATACAATACTATACAGTACTATACAATACTATACAATACTATACAATACTATACAATACTATACAGCACAACAGTACGGCGCAGCCACACGACAACATATGATATGTACTAAATAGCTTTCTGGGGAGCGGTGGCGCAGCGGTTAGCACGCTGCCCGAGTTGCATTGCCGCTCACGGCTAAGACCAGCGATGCCCAACACCAGGAGTCACTCACACGTCCAAAGACAAAGCTCCCCCGTGTAGCCTTGACAGACTGTAGGGGCAAGTGCTGTTAGCGAGCAGCACCTATGAAGGCCGGCACGGCACACGAGGGGGTGGTGGTGGCCAACACCTCGCTGGTGCTCGTCCGTGAGTGGGAATCGAACTCGGATCATCGAGGTCGCCGAGCAACGCACTAACCACTGCACTACCGCGCCCCGCGCTCACACATTCACTCATTCACACGCACACATTCACTCATTCATACAACACACACGCGTTCACTCATGCATACAACACACACGCGTTCACTCATGCATACAACACACACATTCACTCATTCGCACTCACCCAACACACCCCACACGAACTCACACTCTTACAGAACCACCTGTACGTACAGACTGCACACACACATGTACGCACACACACACATGCACACACATACACGCACACACACACACGCACACACACACACATGCACACACACACACGCACACACACACACATGCACACACATACACGCACACACACACATGCACACACATACACGCACACACACACATGCACACACACACATGCACACACACACACGCACACACACACGCACACACACACATGCACACACACACATGCACACACACACACACAGAGTGGCGGTCGAGCCGGGAATCGAACCCTGCCGCCCGCCCCGCAGCAGCAGCAGGGAGGTGTGGATCGAACTGAATAATAAATAGATACACAATAAATAAATACAAAATAAATAAATACATACATAATGAATAGATACATAATAAAAAGATACATAATAAACAGATACATAATAAATATATACACAATAAATAGATACACAATAAATAGATACACAATAAAGAAATACATAATAAATACATACATAATAAATAGATACACAATAAAAAGATACATAATAAATAGATAGATAATAAATGTATACACAATAAATAGATACACAATATATAGATACACAATAAAGAAAAACATAATAAATGCATACATAATAAATAGATACATAATAAATAGATACACATTAAAAAGATACATAATAAATAGATACACAATAAATAGATACTCAATAAATGGGTACATAATAAATAGCTACATGATAAATAGACACACAATAAACAGATACATAACAAATATATACATAATACATATATACATAATAAATAGATACATAATAAATAGATACATAATCCCCACGGGTCGACGGCTCGGTAATTCGATCTCCCAGGGCGGCATGTGAAACAATAGGGGGCGAGATTCTTAAATCCCCCCCCCTCTCCATCCCCCTTCATCCGAGCAAACCCCCCCCTCCATCTTTGGCTGCCCCCTTGTGACTTTTTGGCTGCCCCCTTGCGACTCTTTGGCTGCCCCCTTGTGGCTCTTTGACTGTCCCCTTGTGACTCTTTGACTGCCCCCTTGTGACTCTTTGACTGCCCCCTTGTGACTCTTTGACTGTCCCCTTGTGACTCTTTGACTGCCCCCTTGTGGCTCTTTGGCTGCCCCCTTGTGACTCTTTGACTGCCCCCTTGAGGCTCTTTGGCTGCCCCCTTGTGGCTCTTTGGCTGTCCCCTTGTGGCTCTTTGGCTGCCCCCTTGTGACTCTTTGACTGTCCCCTTGTGACTCTTTGACTGCCCCCTTGTGACTCTTTGACTGCCCCCTTGTGACTCTTTGGCTGCCCCCTTGTGGCTCTTTGACTGCCCCCTTGTGGCTCTTTGGCTGCCCCCTTGTGGCTCTTTGACTGCCCCCTTGTGGCTCTTTGACTGTCCCCTTGTGACTCTTTGACTGCCCCCTTGTGGCTCTTTGGCTGCCCCCTTGTGGCTCTTTGACTGCCCCCTTGTGGCTCTTTGACTGCCCCCTTGTGGCTCTTTGACTGTCCCCTTGTGACTCTTTGACTGCCCCCTTGTGACTCTTTGACTGTCCCCTTGTGACTCTTTGACTGCCCCCTTGTGACTCTTTGGCTGCCCCCTTGTGGCTCTTTGACTGCCCCCTTGTGGCTCTTTGGCTGCCCCCTTGTGACTCTTTGGCTGCCCCCTTGTGGCTCTTTGACTGGCCCCTTGTGGCTCTTTGGCTGCCCCCTTGAGACTCTTTGGCTGCCCCCTCGTGACTCTTTGGCTGCCCCCTTGAGATTCTTTGGCTGCCCCCTTGTGGCTCTTTGGCTGCCCCTTGTGACTCTTTGGCTGCCCCCTTGTGACTCTTTGGCTGCCCCCTTGTGACTCTTTGGCTGCCCCCTTGAGGCTCTTTGGCTGCCCCCTTGTGGCTCTTTGGCTGCCCCCTTGTGGCTCTTTGGCTGCCCCCTTGAGGCTCTTTGACTGCCCCCTTGAGGCTCTTTGGCTGCCCCCTTGTGACTCTTTGGCTGCCCCCTTGAGGCTCTTTGGCTGCCCCCTTGTGGCTCTTTGGCTGCCCCCTTGTGACTCTTTGACTGCCCCCTTGTGACTCTTTGACTGCCCCCTTGAGGCTCTTTGGCTGCCCCCTTGAGGCTCTTTGGCTGCCCCCTTGTGGCTCTTTGACTGCCCCCTTGAGGCTCTTTGGCTGCCCCCTTGTGGCTCTTTGACTGCCCCCTTGTGACTCTTTGACTGCCCCCTTGAGGCTCTTTGGCTGCCCCCTTGTGGCTCTTTGACTGCCCCCTTGTGACTCTTTGGCTGCCCCCTTGTGACTCTTTGGCTGCCCCCTTGTGACTCTTTGGCTGCCCCCTTGTGACTCGTTCGCTGCCCCTTGCGGGCGGTAGTTTTTTATTTATTTAAAGGAACCAGAATATACTTTCCTCGACTCTGCACACTCGAAAATGTCGTTACAGGCAGTCCCCGCTTTTACGACAATTCTGTTCCTGTAACTGCGTCGTAAATCGGACCCTATTTTACCCACAGATGCAGTGTATAAGTCGCGTCTCCGCGACAACACAATGTCGAACAATGACAACCTAAATTTCGATTTAAAGCTTCTTTCGTGACTGCAGGGATTCATCTTCTTGGTTCTGTCGGTAAAGTCACGTAGAAGGGAAATAATAAAATAATAAAATAATAAAAATAAAACAATAAAATCATTCTCACTATTTTTATTGTTTTATTTTATTATTTCCCTTCTACGTGACTTTACCGAAAGAACCAAGATAAAACAATTCTCAATTTTTATCATGTTTTATTTTTATTCTTGTATTATTTCCCTTCTACGTGACTTTACCGAAAGAACCAAGATAAAATAATTATCTATTTTTATTATGTTTTATTTTTATTATTTTATTATTTCCCTTCTACGTGACTTTACCGAAAGAACCAAGAAAATGAAAACTTATTTTTTGTTTTGTTTAATTCAGAATGTGCGGCGGCATCGTCGTCTGCCGTGTGTAATTTCAGGGTGCCGATTCCAAATCTGATCTCAGATTTGCTCTATCACATCTCATTTTTATGCTATCGGCATACCCAGTTTTCATTGATTTTACCCGAAATTAACTCTGTCACTTATGATTGCAAGTTGTTGCGAGGCAGTGACTGCTTTAGTGTTAAAATACGGTGCTGTATTTTTAGGATAGTGTGTTTATAATATAATTTTATGTAGATATGCACATTTATTTAAACAAAAAATCTTCTGCAGTTTTTATTGAAAATGCAATATTTGATATCTCAAAAACCTGATGTGATAGACAAAAACTGATGACACATTTGGAATCAGCACCCCAAAATTACCTTACAACCTTTGGAATACCTTATGCCAGAAAAAGTGTGTTGACCAGTGTTATCGTTGCAAGGTGTTAGGTGTGCGATGTGCATATTGGGGTGGGGGGGGATTTGAGGTTGAACCCCCCCCCCGGATGAATGACGTTGCAGTGACGTGGCAGTGACGTTGCACGAGCGTGGATTACGTTGCAGTGACGATTTGGAATCAGCACCCCAAAATTACCTTACAACCGTTGGAATACCTTATACCAGAAAAAGTGTGTTGACCAGTGTAATCGACAGATACCACATTCATTTCAGCCCTCCCACGCCAAGCGGTCGCACAGTGGCCCTGGTGGTGATGATGATGATGGCGATGTGAAGGCACTAGAACACGTGGTTTTCCCCACCACGGGAAGGGAGTGAGGGGAGGTAGAGTCAAGGATGGTGCAATATGCGTGCAACAAAAAGCGAGGGACGCGAGGCTACAAACGCCGTGCAGAGTTGCGGGAAGGTTTTCGTTGTCATGCCCCTTTCAAAGAAGCCGTCGCGCTCACAGAACGCCAGAGACGCAGGTTCAGGATGAGCGGCGGGCGAACGGGAAGAGAGGCCGGGAAGCAGACGTCGCAACCGGGTACCCGATACCCTACCCGATACCCGGCTACCCGTACCCGCCCCGTTTGTGACCCTGGTGCGGCCGGGTACGGGTAGGCCGTGAGTCACTGGTGAGTCACCGTTTGTCACTCATTTCCCAACGTCTTGTCTCTTCTCACAATTCAAGTTCCTAGAATCAACCCACCCGCGCCTGCAACATGGCTTCATCCCAGAGGTCACAATCAGGTACCCGATACCCGTACCCTACCCGTACCCGGCCGGGTACGGGTACCCGTTTGCGACCCTGGTGCGGCCGGGTACGGGTAAGGAATCAAAACCCGTTTGCGACCTCTGCCGGAGGGCACTTGGGCTCAAGATGAGCAGCGGGGAGAGAGGAGGAGGAGGAAGAGAAATAGTGGCCTGGCCAAGATGTCGGGGATGATGAGATGATGATGATGGTGGTGGTGGTGTCTTTACGTGTGTTGAACTTCTTTCGCGCCGTACGTAGCCAGCCGCGCTAATCGGAGGTGCGGGGGAAGGGCAACAAACTGACACGCAGAAAAGCGGTGCTAAAGAAGTTCCATTTCAATCGGGATGATTGAAAAGTGGATAGCTCGAGTGGCTTCCGAATATCGGTAAGGAGGAGCGTTCCAGACGGCCGCAGGAGCGCATCTGAAAGCGCCGCGCTATGATGCGGCGACCGCCAAAATCCGCTGCTGAGAGGATGACGGGAGTTTGGGCGATGAAGCTTTAGGCTCCGTGACGAGATCAGCGACGTCCTCTCGTGCTTCTGTGTTTTGATTTAGTGCGCTGATCTTAAAGGTGCATTGAAAAATGTTGACACTCCGACTGATGCTCCTGCTGTTGTGGAGTGACTCATGCAGCCAGCTATGGCTGCAGAGTTTGGTAGTACGTGTTGTTTACGTCGTTTATTGTGAAAATTCGGTCACAGTTCCTATGACCACTGTTTCATTGCTTTTATGGCTTTATTTTGGTGATTTTTTAAAAGTTTTTCGGTTTGGCCATGTTTGTTTGTTGTAGTACAGAGTTAGACTGATTGCCTTAATCTAAGTTGTCTTGTGGTGGTTGTTGTTGTTGTTTGACTTGCATCCCACTGGGATTTTTGCACACAGTGTTGGTGTACGGTGCCTTTTCTGCAATATTTTGCTGTCTTTTCTTGGATTTTCTGTTTGCACATAGTCACTTTAAGATGTTTCCTTGTTCATGTTTTTTTTGTTTGTTGCGGTTGCACCCGATTCAAGAGCCGAATGGCTCACAGGGCTACACCTAATAAATTAAACTTGAAACTTAATGTGTGGCGAGCGCTTTGTGTGGCGTAATGAGTGCTGATGATGACGACGACGACGAGGCGAGGTGAGGGGAAGAGACGGGGACGAGACAAGGAGCGAGCAGGAGCGAGTCTGTTTTCAAAAGGGGCGGAGTCTGTTTTCAAAGGGGGCGGAGAGTGGAGCAAGGGAGGGAGGGGTTCAAAGTGGGCGTGGCGATGCACGCGCAAGTCACGTGGTTTACGGGAGGCCTGAGCTGATTTCGATGCAGGTGTCGAGCGGTGGTTCTTCACCTGGGGCGCACGCAGCCCCTGCGGGGTGCGAGATGTCACTTCTCGGGGGCTGCGAGACGTGGCCAGATTTTCGTTGGAAGGTAAATCGTGGAGAACACAAGTTCAGCACAGGCACGAATAAGTACAACGACTTTACTAATAGGGTTTTCCCCCCTTTTTTCTGGCAACAAAACTGACACCTTTAGCAAGGAATCATGTTTACATTAACCACAATACTTGCAGTCAAATGCAAACAAAAAACAATACTCTGATAATGTATGCATTGTCTTTGAAACTGATTGGTCCAAACCAAAGACAGCTTTCTTTAGAGCCTAGTCTCATATGGTGTTCGACCAGATGACGCCAAAAGGCGCACAGTTCAAAGACAACGCACTACCAGAGTAATGAGAGCTCGGGGTGACCAGCTACATCATGGGACCTCCTTTGCCAGTACCAAAATATACTAATAGGGTTTTTCCCCTGTTTTCTGCCAGAAAAAAGGGGAAAACCCCTATTAGTATATTTTGGTACTGGCAAAGGAGGTCCCATGATACAACGACTTTGTTTCATGAAACCCCCGATGTATTTAGTAACATAATAATTGTTTACGATTGTGAACCAAAGGGGTGCAAGTTGTAGCGGAGGTGAATATCCACTGATCCAGATTGATAAAACTACATTTATTTGGTAATAACGGTTTTTGGGTGAGATCGCGTTATTTATAAATGTGTCACAACCCTCCACCACCCGACACGGCCAATCAGCAAAAAAAGTGTCACGTTGACAATGAGAAAAATAGTTCACTACTTTAGCCCACCGGTTTGTGTTGAAGAGTGAATCCACAACATTTACAATTTTAAGAGTACGACGTTTCGCTGGTAATTACATCCAGCATCATCGGGCAATTCGTAGGCGGAAGCCTACGCGTTAAACTACATTTCTACGTACGGTGCGAAAGAAGTTCAGCATAGGTACACGGCCAGATTTTTTGTAAGAAGGTTGAAAATTCGAAAACACAAATTTGGCACGGGCACGCAAGTTACGACTTACGTTTGTTTCGTCAACCCCTCTATGCGTTTATTAACATTGTAGTTCTTTTTTTTATCATACGTGAGTTGACAAGGTTGCAGTAAAGTTGAAGAATCGCATGGTCGCGGACTGTCGAAAGATGCGTTGACGTTCGTGGACCTGTCTTGGCGCAGTTGCTGGTGAGATGAATTCACGGACCCGCTCGCTGGTGCGTGGCGGGGTGTCGTGAGAGGTGGCGGCCGCTTGGGGTGGGGGAGGCAATCGTCCAGCAGGGGATTGACCGTGGATGTTCGATAACAAATGATGATGATGATGAAACGCCGTTTTCTGAGCGCAGGTCCGAAGGCCCGAAACGCCAAATGGGGCCAGTGACAAACGGCACTGTTAACGTTGCAATAGATTCGTGAATTTGACACTTTTCTTGAATTGGAAAAAGGAAGATGGTGATGATTGGTGGAAGGGAATTCCAGAGTGGAGCAGTGAGAGGGAAGAAGCAGAGAGAGAAGTGAGGTGAGCGAGTGGGTGAGTGGACTGGTGAGTGAGTGGACTGGGTGACTGAGTGAGTGAGTGGACTGGTGAGTGAGTGGACTGGTGAGTGAGTGGACTGGGTGAGTGAGTGGGTGAGTGAGTGAGTGAGTGGGTGAGTGAGTGAGTGAGTGGACTGGTGAGTGAGTGGGTGAGTGAGTGGACTGGGTGAGTGAGTGGGTGAGTGAGTGAGTGAGTGGGTGAGTGAATGGACTGGGTGAGTGGGTGAGCGAGTGAGTGGGAAGAGTGAGTGGACTGGGTGAGTGAGTGGGTGAGTGGGTGAGTGAGTGGACTGGGTGAGTGAGTGGGTGAGTGAGTGGACTGGGTGAGTGGGTGAGTGAGTGAGTGGACTGGGTGAGTGAGTGGGTGAGTGAGTGGACTGGGTGAGTGAGTGGGTGAGTGAGTGGACTGGGTGAGTGAGTGGGTGAGTGGGTGAGTGAGTGAGTGAATGAGTGGGTGAGTGAGTGGACTGGGTGAGTGAGTGGGTGATTCGACTGGGTGAGTGAGTGGGTGAGTGAGTGGACTGGGTGAGTGAGTGGGTGAGTGAGTGGACTGGGTGAGTGAGTGGGTGAGTGAGTGGGTGAGTGAGTGAGTGAGTGGACTGGGTGAGTGAGTGGGTGAGTGAGTGGACTAAGTGACTGGCTGAGTGAGTGGACTGATGAGTTAGTGAGTGTGTTGCTCTGACATGCAGTGTAGCGGTTGGACGTTTGATGAATGAGATACACAGTCGGGGTCTGGCAGACCGATCTCTCGACAAGCGTTGTGGAATAAAACAGTGAGTTGAAGTTCACGGGAACAGCACCCGCGGTGGTAGCTATGGGCGAGTGATAAGGAGGCGAGATTCCCATGAGATTCCACACAGGTAACGTCTCGCACAGGTAACGTCTCGCACAGGTAACGTCTCGCACAGGTAACGTCTCGCACAGGTAACGTCTCGCACAGGTAACGTCTCGCACAGGTAACGTTTCGCACAGGTAACGTCTCGCACAGGTAACGTCTCGCACAGGTAACGTCTCGCACAGGTGACGTCTCGCACAGGTAACGTCTCGCACAGGTAACGTCTCACACAGGTGACGTCTCGCACAGGTAACGTCTCGCACAGGTAACGTCTCGCACAGGTGACGTCTCGCACAGGTAACGTCTCGCACAGGTAACGTCTCACACAGGTAACGTCTCACACAGGTAACGTCTCGCACAGGTAACGTCTCGCACAGGTAACGTCTCGCACAGGTAACGTCTCACACAGGTAACGTCTCGCACAGGTAACGTCTCACACAGGTAACGTCTCACACAGGTAACGTCTCGCACAGGTAACGTCTCGCACAGGTAACGTCTCGCACAGGTGACGTCTCGCACAGGTAACGTCTCGCACAGGTAACGTCTCGCACAGGTAACGTCTCGCACAGGTAACGTCTCACACAGGTAACGTCTCGCACAGGTGACGTCTCACACAGGTAACGTTTCGCACAGGTAACGTCTCGCACAGGTAACGTCTCGCACAGGTAACGTTTCGCACAGGTAACGTCTCACACAGGTAACGTCTCGCACAGGTAACGTCTCGCACAGGTAACGTCTCGCACAGGTAACGTCTCGCACAGGTAACGTCTCGCACAGGTAACGTCTCGCACAGGTAACGTCTCGCACAGGTAACGTCTCGCACACATGAGAGACTCGTACGGGTGAGAGTTCCACGCAAGGGAGAGCCCGTACAGGTGCGTGTCTTTTAGCTGCGAAGACTCCACACAGGTGAGCGTCATGCACGGCGAGTCGCACAGGTGACAAGTTCACGTAGGCGAGGCTCCAGACAGGTGAGCGTCTATACGGGTGATTGTCGACACAGGTGATTAACGCACAGATGAGCGCTTCACACAGGCGAGTCCACGCACACGCACAGCTTTGACACTTTCATCAAGACCGCGAGTAAAAATTTGCCGCAACAGGTGAGCAGAGTCCACGCACACGGGGTGAGATTGGCACACAGGTGAGAGTCCACGCACACAAGGTGAGAGATCGCACGCGCGGGTCTCCGTTCTCACCGCGCGCAGACACCGACGTCGCTGCCGCTGAGCGTTGCGCTCCTCCGTTCACCATGGCGCTCGGGTCGAGAAGACGCGGGGGGAGCGGGGAGGGGGGGGGGAGAGGGGAGGGGCTGTGTATGAATAGGGGGGAGGGGGCGTGGGGGATGCCCCCCCCTCCCCCTCCTCCCACTCGCCAGGTGAGGTCACCTGGTTTGGCAGTTGGGGCGCCGCTCGCTCGGTTGTGTTCAGACAAAAAAAAAAGAATGAACGCCAAAGGTAAAGCCACAGGAGCCCCAGGTAGCTCCTGCGGTGACTCGGGGGATGGAGCTCGAGGTGGGGCTCTGGAATCTCGCGAAGTGTTGGCGGTGCGCGTGAAAAACTTATTTTTTTTAAAAAATTCCAACGGCGTCGTTTGCATTCGAATCTGAAATATATCGCGAGCCGGTGGACAGAAAGCAAATGCAAGCGTCCACTCTCGTCTCGTCTGTGTGTGTGTGTCTGTGTGTGTGTCTGTGTGTGTATGTCTGTGTATGTCTTTGTGTGTGTCTGTGTTATGTGTCTGTGTGTGTGTGTGTTGTGTCTGTATGTGTGTTTGTGTGTGTGTATGTCTGCGTGTGTCTTTGTGTGTGTCTGTGTTATGTGTCTGTGTGTCTGTGTGTGTGTCTGTGTGTGTGTTTGTGTGTGTGTTTGTGTGTCGCCTTGCTAGGCACGCTGAGGAGAGGCTTGCGGAGCCTCAATGTGGTTTCAGAAAGGGCGGTCCTGCACGGATGCCATATTTTCTGTCCATCTGCTACAGCAGAGGTGTAGGGAATTCCAACAAGACCTACATCTCTGCTTTATTGACCTGGTCAAGGACTATGATACCATCAGTAGGCCTGGGCTCTGGGTTGTTCTTCGTGCTTTCGGAGTCCCTGACCCTCTGCTCACGATCATTAAGAACCTTCATGACGGTGAGCGGGCCCGGGTAAGACTAGGTGGCCGGGAGTCAGAGCCTTTCCCTGTACACCTTGGGGTGCGACAGGGATGTCCTCTGGCTCCCACATTATTTAACATCTATTTTGACCACGTAGTTCGTGAAGCCTTCAATAGCTGTACCGGGGGAATTTCCATTTGGTAGAGATATAATGGGAGGCTGATCGATGTCCGGGTGCGGTCAAGGGATGGCTCCCTATTGGTCAACCACGTTATGTATGCCGATGATTTGGTAATAGCTGCTCATTCAGAGGAGGAGTTGGAGACGCTGCTGCCGAGACTGGAGCGTGCCACTAAGAGGTGGGGCCTTACCATTAGCCCCACCAAAACTAATCACCTGCCTGGGTATTTTGTACCATCGAACACTCCACCCACACAACTCCCAATCGGTGATGGGGCAGTTGTGGAGAGAGTGGAGGGTTTCCCATACCTGGGCAGTGTGCATATGACCGGCTCCAGTTTAACAGCAGAGGTCTCACTCCGAATCAGTCGAGCGGCAATATCTTTTCATCGGTTGCGTAATGCTGTGTGGAAGCTACCTGGTCTGTCGCTCCGCACGAAGCTTCAGGTCTTCCTCCCTTCTATACGATCGCGGAACGTGGACCCCCCTAATGGAGCATCTTCGCCGGTTAGAAACATTTAGGCTGGCCTGCCTACGATCCATCCTGGGTTTAACCAGGCTTGATTGTGTGAGGAGCTCACAAATCCTTGAAAGATCTGGGCATAGTCCCATCGGTGAACTCCTCCGGCAGGCAAAGCTGCGTTGGCTGGGTCATGTAGCCCGCATGCCCAGCCACCGCATGCCTAAACAGCTTTTGTTCGGCCGGATCGAGGGGGCTAAACGGGCGCGGCACGGGCTAGAGAAGAGATGGAGTGATGTGGTACAGGAGGACGTGGAGCTGCGTGGACTTGCTGATGACAGGTACCAGCGGTGTCAAGATCGGCCTCTGTGGAGGAGGCTCGTGAAGGACGCTACTGGGCAGCTGGAGGCAGTCGCCCTCCAACAAACAACAACGGAGGGCGGAGGAGCGACGCTCACAACAACGAGCGATGCGCCGGGTGGCTAAAGCACAGCAAGTTGGCACAGTAGGGGGCACAGGTGGTGCATCAGCCAGTCATCTCGGTCATCTCAGTCAGTCGACCCGTGGCACCAGGGTCTGCCCCGTGACCTCCTGCCAGCGGGCGTTCGACACTTCACGTGGCCTCAAGGTGCACATGGCCTGGCACAAGCGTCGTGGTGACGTCACCGCCACTTAGTGGCGAATGGCGGTTGTTGTTGTTGTGTGTCAGGGAGCGCGCTGCGCTACGAACCCGGCGACCTGGGTTCTATTCCTGCTCAGTGACGATTTTAACCGGTCCCGGGCCTCCTCTAGGTCGACTCAGCCTCAAATGAGTACCTGGTGCGGTGTAAAAAAACATCGCCACTGGGGAGACAAAGGCGGCCGGGCGTGGTGGTGTTGGCCACCCACCCCCTCGTGTGCCGTGCCGGCCTTCATAGGTGCTCGCTAACAACACTTGCCCCAACAGTCTGTTACAGGCTACACGGGGGACCTTTGTGTGTGTGCCATTTGTGTTTTCGTGCCATTTATTGACTCTTTCATGCAGTTGTTAGTTTTGGAGGGTTTTTTCATTTGTTTGGTAGTTAATACAGTAGATACTGTAGTTGCTGTACAGTATATTCTGTAGTTGATGTACAGTATATGCTGTATTTGCTGTACAGTATATACTGTGGTTGCTATACAGTACGTAGTGTAGTTGCTGTACAGTATATACTGTAGTTGCTGTACAGTATATATGTAACCGAAAGAACCAAAGAATAAGTATATATGTGTATAGAATTTGGCTCTCATACAGTAGAGCACCTCTTAACGACCACCTCTGCTAACGACAAATCGCTTAACGACGGCCTCCATAGAGCCCAACGTGTAGAGTATAGTGTAGTGTATAGTGTAGTATATAGTGTATAGTGTAGTGTATAGTGTAGTATATAGTGTATAGTGTAGTGTATAGTGTAGTATATAGTGTAGTGTATAGTAGAGTAGTGTATAGTAGTGTAGTGTATAGTGTAGTGTATAGTAGTGTAGTGTATAGTGTATTATATAGTAGTGTCGTGTATAGTAGTGTAGTGTATAGTGGTGTAGTGTATAGTAGTGTATAGCAGTGTCGTGTATAGTAGTGTAGTGTATAGTAGTGTAGTGTATAGTAGTGTAGTGTATAGTAGTGTAGTGTATAGTAGTGTAGTGTATAGCAGTGTCGTGTATAGTAGTGTAGTATCGAGTAGTGTAGTATATAGTGTAGTGTATAGTAGTGTAGTGTATAGTGTAGTGTATAGTAGTGTAGTGTATAGTAGTGTATATTAGAGTAGTGTAGTGTAAAGTAGTGTATATTAGAGTAGTGTAGTGTAAAGTAGTGTAGTGTATAGTAGTGTAGTGTCGAGTAGTGTATAGTGTAGTGTATAGTAGTGTACAGTAGTGTAGTGTATAGTGTAGTGTGTAGTAGTGTAGTGTTTAGTAGTGTAGTCTATAGTGTAGTGTATAGCAGTGTAGTGTATAGTGTAGTGTATAGCAGTGTCCTGTATAGTAGTGTAGTGTAAAGTGTAGTGTTGTGCCTCCATAGAGCCCAATGTGTTCGCTTAGCGACCATTCTCATGTTAACAATGGGCTGTTGTAGGTACAGTAAATATTAATTAATGTATTGATTAACCATGTTTATTTTTTGGGGTATACGTTTGTAACGTTGTTAGTATCTTCAAGTATTACTATCCTATGTTAAATATTATAAAGTAAGTTTATTTTGGGTGAAAAAGGGGGGGGGGTGTACGCTTGTGATACTATCGGAACAAATTAACCCTTTAACGTGCATTTCCTCTCCTCGCTTAACGACCGATTCGCTTAACGACTAGTTGCGTGGAACCAATCGTCGTCGACAAGAGAGGGGGGGCAGGTCTTCGACTGTGTGTAATGAATGCAGAGCTTTGTTTGAATGAGATTCTTTTAAAATTCAATCGTTGTTGTTGTCGTCTGCATCCCTCTCCACTGATGTCGTTCGTCACGTCTCGCTCTCATCTTCTTCAGAAGTGACCTGCCTGTCCACGAAGTGGGCTTCATCGTCGTGCGGGAATTTCTAGAGTAGCCAAAATACTCGAAACGCGTGACCTTCATTCTAACTGTGGGGGGGTAACCCCAGAGGACCCGGAGAAAAATCCACGCATCAGGGTCGGGATCGGGATCGAACCCACAACCTCCTGTATACCAGGCGAGGTAGTTAACATCTCATAGCCACCGTGATGATGATGAGAGACACGCAAACTCCAAATATACAGCAGAAGGCGTCAGGGTAGGGATCGAACCCACAACCTCCTGTACACCAGGCGAGGTAGTTAACATCTCATAGCCACCGTGATGATGATGAGAGAGAGAGACACGCAGACTCCAAATATACAGCAGCAGACGTCAGGGTCGGGATCGAACCCACAACCTCCCGTATACCAGGCGAGGTAGTTAACATTTCATAGCTACCGTGGCAGGGGGAGGGGGTGGGGGGAAGGCCGATGGTGGGGGGGGGTCATCTGGGCACCACCTGGAGTCACGGAGGGGGGGGGGGGCAGGGCGAGCTGAATACATCCAGACCCAGATTCAATCCAGATCCCAGATTCAATCCAGATCCCAGATTCAATCCAGATCCCAGATTCAACCCAGATACCAGATTCAATCCAGATCCCAGATTCAATCCAGATCCCAGATTCAATCCAGATACCAGATTCAACCCAGATCCCAGATTCAATCCAGATCCCAGATTCAATCCAGATCCCAGATTCAATCCAGATCCCAGATTCAACCCAGATCCCAGATTCAATCCAGATCCCAGATTCAATCCAGATACCAGATTCAACCCAGATCCCAGATTCAATCCAGATCCCAGATTCAACCCAGATCCCAGATTCAATCCAGATCCCATATTCAATCCAGATACCAGATTCAACCCAGATACCAGATTCAACCCAGATCCCAGATTCAATCCAGATACCAGATTCAATCCAGATCCCAGATTCAATCAAGATCCCAGATTCAATCCAGATCCCAGATTCAATCCAGATCCCAGATTCAATCCAGATCCCAGATTCAATCCAGATCCCAGATTCAATTCAGGTCGGGACTCATGACTGTTTTTCTATTTGTCATGTTGGTGATCCAGGTCAGGCGAGCAAATGAGGCTCATCCTGGCCTCGAACACAGCAAATGCGAACACTTACAGCAGAACCCTGATTGAATACAGACCGAGCCCATGGAAATACGCGGAGGCACGAGACGTGGTCGAGAAGAAATCCGCGGAAGCGCCGACGCATTGGAGTGTGCGTGTTTAATTAAAGGCACGGCCTTGGCACGATCACACAGACACACACAAGCAGTTCAGCCCTACCCCACCCCCAATGCCCTCCCACACCGCGACTCCAACACCTAACCCCTACACCTAAACCCTACACTTAACCCCTATACCTAACCCCTACACTTAACCCCTACACCTAAAACCTACACTTAACCCCTATACCTAAACCCTACACCTAACCCCTACACTTAACCCCTACACCTAAACCCTACACTTAACCCCTACACCTAACCCCTATACCTAACTCCTACACCTAAACCCTACACCTAAACCCTACACTTAACCCCTACACCTAACCCCTACACTTAACCCCTACACCTAACCCCTACACTTAACCCCTACACCTAAACCCTACACTTAACCCCTACACCTAACCCCTATACCTAACTCCTACACCTAAACCCTACACCTAAACCCTACACTTAACACCTACACCTAACCCCTACACTTAACCCCTACACCTAACCCCTACACTTAACCCCTACACCTAACCCCTACACTTAACCCCTACACCTAACCCCTACACTTAACCCCTACACCTAACCCCTATACCTAACTCCTACACCTAAACCCTACACCTAAACCCTACACCTAAACCCTACACTTAACCCCTACACCTAACCCCTACACTTAACCCCTACACCTAACCCCTACACTTAACCCCTACACCTAACCCCTACACTTAACCCCTACACCTAAACCCTACACTTAACCCCTACACCTAACCCCTATACCTAACTCCTACACCTAAACCCTACACCTAAACCCTACACTTAACCCCTACACCTAACCCCTACACTTAACCCCTACACCTAACCCCTACACTTAACCCCTACACTTAACCCCTACACCTAACCCCTATACCTAACTCCTACACCTAAACCCTACACCTAAACCCTACACCTAAACCCTACACTTAACCCCTATACCTAAACCCTACCCGTAACCCTTACCCCTAAACCCTACACCTCACCCCTACAACTCACCCCTACACCTAAACCCTACACCTAAACCCTACACCTGACCATGAACCTTACCCTAACACTACCCCCTCTCTACCCACACCCATAAGCCTAACTTCAACCCTACTCATATTCTTACCCCTACACGAAACCCACCCCTACCCCAAGTCTCACCCCTACCCTGCACCTGCTCGCCTCACCCCTATCCCCTCACCCATAGCCTCACCTCTATCCCCTTACCCATAGCCTCACCACAACCCCCTCACCCATAGCCTCACCACAACCCCCTCACCCATAGCCTCACCCCTACCCCCTCACCCATAGCCTCACCACAACCCCCTCACCCATAGCCTCACCCCTACCCCCTCACCCATAGCCTCACCACAACCCCCTCACCCATAGCCTCACCCCTACCCCCTCACCCATAGCCTCACCACAACCCCCTCACCCATAGCCTCACCCCTACCCCCTCACCCATAGCCTCACCACAACCCCCTCACCCATAGCCTCACCCCTACCCCCTCACCCATAGCCTCACCACTACCCCCTCACCCATAGCCTCACCACTACCCCCTCACTCATAGCCTCACCCCTACCCCCTCACTCATAGCCTCACCCCTACCCCCTTACCCATAGCCTCACCACTACCCCCTTACCCATAGCCTCACCACTACCCCCTCACCCATAGCCTCACCCCTACCCTCTCACCCATAGCCTCACCACTACCCCCTTATCCATAGCCTCACCCCTACCCCCTCACCCATAGCCTCACCCTACCCCCTCACCCATAGCCTCACCACTATCCCCTCACCCATAGCCTCACCCCTACCCCCTCACCCATAGCCTCACCACTACCCCCTCACCCATAGCCTCACCCCTACCCCCTCACCCATAGCCTCACCACTATCCCCTCACCCATAGCCTCACCACTACCCCCTCACCCATAGCCTCACCCCTACCCCCTCACCCATAGCCTCACCCCTACCCCCTCACCCATAGCCTCACCCCTACCCCCTCACCCATAGCCTCACCCCTACCCCCTCACCCATAGCCTCACCCCTACCCCCTCACCCATAGCCTCACCCCTACCCCCTCACCCATAGCCTCACCACTACCCCCTCACCCATAGCCTCACCACTACCCCCTCACCCATAGCCTCACCCCTACCCCCTTACCCATAGCCTCACCTCTATCCACTTTACCCCGAGACTCACCTCAACCCCCAAATCTAGACCTTAACCCTCCCGCCCGCCCTCTGTGCCCTCGAAACCCTCACACGAGGTGCGTGTGCTGCGGTGTGAGTGCGGTGCGGTGAGTGCGGTGTCAGTGTGGTGTGAGTGTGGTGAGTGTGGTGTCAATGTGGTGAGTGTGGTGAGTGTAGTGTCAATGTGGTGAGTGTGGTGTCAATGTGGTGAGTGTGGTGAGTGTGGTGAGTGTAGTGTCAATGTGGTGAGTGTGGTGAGTGTGGTGTCAATGTGGTGAGTGTGGTGTGAGTGTGATGTCAATGTGGTGAGTGTGGTGAGTGTGGTGAGTGCGGTGTCAATGTGGTGAGTGTGGTGAGTGTGGTGTCAATGTGGTGAGTGTGGTGAGTGTGGTGTCAGTGTGGTGAGTGTGGTGTCAATGTGGTGAGTGTGGTGTGAGTGTGATGTCAATGTGGTGAGTGTGGTGAGTGTGGTGAGTGCGGTGTCAATGTGGTGAGTGTGGTGAGTGTGGTGTCAATGTGGCGAGTGTGGTGAGTGTGGTGTGAGTGTGGTGAGTGTGGTGTAAATGTGGTGAGTGTGGTGTGAGTGTGATGTCAATGTGGTGAGTGTGGTGAGTGTGGTGAGTGCGGTGTCAATGTGGTGAGTGTGGTGAGTGTGGTGTCAATGTGGTGAGTGTGGTGAGTGTGGTGTGAGTGTGGTGAGTGTGGTGTCAATGTGGTGAGTGTGGTGAGTGTGGTGAGTGTGGTGTCAATGTGGTGAGTGTGGTGTGAGTGTGATGTCAATGTGGTGAGTGTGGTGAGTGTGGTGTGGTGAGTGTGGTGTCAATGTGGTGAGTGTGGTGAGTGCGGTGTCAATGTGGTGAGTGTGGTGAGTGTGGTGAGTGTGGTGAGTGTGGTGAGTGCGGTGTCAATGTGGTGAGTGTGGTGAGTATGGTGAGTGTGGTGTCAATGTGGTGAGTGTGGTGTCAATGTGGTGAGTGTGGTGAGTGTGGTGAGTGTGGTGTCAATGTGGTGAGTGTGGTGAGTGTGGTTTCAATGCGGTGTCAATGTGGTGAGTGTGGTGTGGGAGTGTGGTGAGTGTGGTGTCAATGTGGTGAGTGTGGCGTCAGTGTGGTGTGAGTGTAGTGAGTGCGGTGTCAATGTGGTGAGTGTGGTGAGTGTGGTGAGTGTGGTGAGTGTGGTGTCGCGGACGCGTTATCCCCACGAGGCCGATCGCTGCTCGTTGCATTTCATCGTTGTACGTAGAGAGTCACAGGTCACGGGGTCACGGGGTCAGATGACGGCAAACACTCGGAACGCCTTCCCTCCCGGGGGGTTCTGCAAGCTGTGGAGAGAACGAACGGGTCAACCACAGTCAACCACACTCAACCACACTCAACCACGGTCAACCACGGTCAACCACGGTCAACCACACTCAACCACACTAAACCACGGTCAACCACGGTCAACCACACTCAACCACGGTCAACCACACACTCAACCACACTCAACCACGGTCAACCACGGTCAACCACGGTCAACCACAGTCAACCACACTCAACCACAGTCAACCACACACTCAACCAAACTCAACGACATCATCACAATCACGTGACATGGCCGAGCGGTAGTGCGTCGCCGCTTGTTGTTACACTCACACCGCACAGACCCTCCCCCCATCGCCTTAAATGTTGGGGTGAGCGCTGTTAGCGAGCACCTATTAAGGCCGACACGGCACACGAGGGGGCGGGTCGCCAGCACAACGCCCGGCCGCCTTTGTCTTCCCGCTTGCGATGTTTTACACACCGCACACCAGGTACTCATTTGAGGCCGAGTCGACCTCGGGGAGGCCCAGGACCAGTTCGGATAATCGTCGCCGGTGTTGGTGGCCGTGAGCGGGGAATCGAACTCGGGGCGCCGGGTTCGTGGCGCAGCGAAACCGTGAAGCCACCGCTCCCCTCGCATCAACGACAACAACTAAGTGGCGCTGACGTCACCACGGTGCCAGGCTAGGTGCACGTTGAGGCCACGTGAGGTGTCGAACGCCCGCTGGCAGGAGGCCACGGGACAGACCCAGCAGGTGCCATGGGTCGACTGACGGAGATGCACCACACACACGCACAGACACTCGCACGCGCGCACAGACACACACACGCACAGACACACGCAGACACACTCGCACGTACAGACACACGCACGTACAGACACGCACGCACAGACACACGCACGCACAGACACACGCACGCACGCACAGACACACGCAGACACACACACACGCACAGACACACGCACGTACAGACACGCACGCACAGACACACGCACACACGCGCGCACAGACACACACACGCACAGACACACACGCACGTACAGACACACGCACGCACGCACAGACACACGCAGACACACACGCACGTACAGACACGCACATACAGACACACACGCACGCACAGACACACGCACAGACACACGCACAGACACACACGCACACACGCAGAGACACACGCACATACACACACGCATGCAGAGCCACGCACATACACACACACACGCACAGACACGCACGCACAGACACGTATGCACAGACACACACACGCACAGACAGACACACATTCACAGACACACACACAGACACACACACAGACACACACACACGCACAGACACACACGCACACACACACGCACAGACACACACACGCACACACACACGCACAGACACACACACGCACACGCACAGACACACACACGCACAGACACACGCACGCAGGTGGCCGCACCTCTCGGAGAAGATGCCGTTCTGGAAGGAGGCGAGGTACTCGGACTTCTTGTCGACGGGCATCAGGTCCACGTAGCCGCCGCGCGCGTTCTGCACCACGCCGGCGTGCACCGCCACGCGGCACGCGCTCGACAGCTGCCCGGGGGGGATGCACGCCGACAACAATCGCCGGCTCACTCGCTTCGACATCGACGACGACGGCGGCAGTCGCCCGTTCGCCCACCAAAGCGGCGGCGGCGACGTCACGAGGGCGCTTGTGACGCAGGCCACGAGCACTTTTGGAGGCCACGCGAGAGCGTCGAAGGCTCCCCGGTAGGTCACTCCGCTCACTGCCGCCTCGCTCACGGACTCACTACCACACTCATCATCACGCTCACTACCATACTCATCGTCACACTCACTAGCATACTCATAAATCATGCTCACTAGCATACTCATCATCACACTCACTAGCATACTCATCATCACACTCACTAGCATACTCATCATCACACTACCATACTCATCGTCACACTCACTAGCATACTCACCAACACGCTGACTACCATACTCATCGTCACACTCACTAGCATACTCATCATCACACTCACTAGCATAATCATCATCACACTCACTAGCATACTCATCATCACACTCACTACCATACTCATCATCATGCTCACTAGCATACTCATCACACTCACCAGCATACTCATCATCACACTCACTAGCATACTCATCATCACACTCACTACCATACTCATCGTCACACTCACTAGCATACTCATCATCACACTCACTACCACACTCATCATCATGCTCACTAGCATACTCATCATCACACTCACTACCATACTCATCGTCACACTCACTACCACACTCATCATCACGCTCGCTAGCATACTCACCAACACGCTGACTACCATACTCATCGTCACACTCACTAGCATACTCATCATCACGCTCACTACCATACTCACCAACACGCTCACTACGATACTCATCGTCACACTCACTACCATACTCACCAACACGCTCACTACCATACTCATCATCACACTCACTACCATACTCATCATCACGCTCACTACCATACTCATCGTCACACTCACTACCATACTCACCAACACGCTCACTACCATACTCATCATCACACTCACTACCATACTCATCATCACGCTCACTACCATACTCATCATCACACTCACTACCATACTCATCATCACACTCACTACCATACTCATCATCACACTCACTAGCATACTCATCATCACGCTCACTACCATACTCATCATCACACTCACTACCATACTCATCATCACACTCACTAGCATACTCATCATCACGCTCACTACCATACTCATCATCACGCTCACTACCATACTCATCATCACACTCACTACCATACTCATCATCACACTCACTAGCATACTCATCATCACGCTCACTACCATACTCACCAGCACGCTCACTACCATACTCACCAACACGCTCACTACCATACTCATCATCACACTCACTAGCATACTCATCATCACACTCACTACCATACTCATCAACACACTCACTACCATACTCATCATCACACTCACTACCATACTCATCATCACACTCACTACCATACTCATCATCACGCTCACTACCATACTCATCATCACACTCACTACCATACTCATCATCACACTCACTACCATACTCATCATCACGCTCACTACCATACTCATCAACACACTCACTACCATACTCATCATCACACTCACTACCATACTCATCATCACACTCACTACCATACTCATCATCACACTCACTACCATACTCATCATCACACTCACTAGCATACTCATCATCACGCTCACTACCATACTCACCAGCACGCTCACTACCATACTCATCATCACACTCACTACCATACTCATCATCACACTCACTACCATACTCATCATCACACTCACTACCATACTCATCATCACACTCACTAGCATACTCATCGTCACACTCACTACCATACTCATCATCACACTCACTACCATACTCATCATCACACTCACTACCATACTCATCGTCACACTCACTACCATACTCATCGTCACACTCACTACCATACTCATCAACACACTCACTACCATACTCATCATCACACTCACTACCATACTCATCATCACACTCACTACCATACTCATCATCACGCTCACTACCATACTCACCAGCACGCTCACTACCATACTCACCAACACGCTCACTACCATACTCATCATCACACTCACTACCATACTCATCATCACACTCACTACCATACTCATCATCACACTCACTACCACACTCATCATCACACTCACTACCATACTCATCATCACACTCACTACCATACTCATCATCACACTCACTACCATACTCACCAGCACACTCACTACCATACTCATCATCACACTCACTACCACACTCATCATCACACTCACTACCATACTCATCATCACACTCACTACCACACTCATCATCACACTCACTACCATACTCATCATCACACTCACTACCATACTCATCATCACACTCACTACCATACTCATCATCACACTCACTACCATACTCATCATCACACTCACTACCATACTCATCATCACACTCACTACCACACTCATCATCACACTCACTACCATACTCATCATCACACTCACTACCATACTCATCATCACACTCACTACCATACTCACCAGCACGCTCACTACCATACTCATCAACACACTCACTACCATACTCATCATCACACTCACTACCATACTCATCATCACACTCACTACCATACTCATCATCACGCTCACTACCATACTCACCAGCACGCTCACTACCATACTCATCAACACACTCACTACCATACTCATCATCACACTCACTACCATACTCATCATCACACTCACTACCATACTCACCAACACACTCACTACCATACTCACCAACACGCTGACTACCATACTCATCATCACACTCACTACCATACTCATCATCACACTCACTACCATACTCACCAACACACTCACTACCATACTCATCGTCACACTCACTACCATACTCATCAACACACTCACTACCATACTCACCAACACGCTCACTACCATACTCATCATCACACTCACTACCATACTCATCATCACACTCACTACCATACTCACCAGCACACTCACTACCATACTCATCATCACACTCACTACCATACTCATCATCACACTCACTACCATACTCACCAGCACACTCACTACCATACTCATCATCACACTCACTACCATACTCACCAACACGCTGACTACCATACTCATCATCACACTCACTACCATACTCACCAGCACACTCACTACCATACTCATCATCACACTCACTACCATACTCATCATCACACTCACTACCATACTCATCATCACACTCACTACCATACTCATCATCACGCTCACTACCATACTCATCATCACACTCACTACCATACTCATCATCACACTCACTACCATACTCACCAGCACACTCACTACCATACTCATCATCACACTCACTACCATACTCACCAACACGCTCACTACCATACTCATCATCACACTCACTACCATACTCATCATCACACTCACTACCATACTCACCAGCACACTCACTACCATACTCATCATCACACTCACTACCATACTCATCATCACACTCACTACCATACTCATCATCACACTCACTACCATACTCATCATCACACTCACTACCATACTCATCATCACGCTCACTACCATACTCATCATCACACTCACTACCATACTCATCATCACACTCACTACCATACTCATCATCACACTCACTACCATACTCATCATCACACTCACTACCATACTCACCAACACGCTGACTACCATATGTGTAGTGTAGTAGAACGACACTACTCTACTGGCCCGATTGGGGGGCTATAGGCAGGTGTCACGGGGGTCGTGTCGGGCCGTGACACTCTGCGTGAACCCAACAGGACACGTGACCGGATAAAGGGGGGCCAGGGGTCCCAGGGGGGTCACGTGGTTGGAGGTTCGGGCCTTCCGGAAGGTTCGGGAAGGGGGGCGTGGCCTGGGGCAGAGCCGGCCACGCCGGAGTGGTTATCAGCGGTGTGTGGATGGAGAGCGGGGCCTGTTCTGCGTTGTTCTGCTGGGTCAACTCTGGGATGAAGCTCTCGGGTCTCCGCTAGTGGACCAGGCAGCGTGTTGGGCTGTCCTGGCCCAGTGATGTAGTATCCTCGTGTGTGAGTTAAGTTAGTGAAGGTGGCTATCACCTTAAGTCGTTGTGTGAAGCGTTCATTGTTGTGTTACCTAATAAATAGTGTTGCCTCCCAAGTTCCAGTGTGCGCTTGAATTTAACCCACTACAATACCAACACACTCACTATCGTACTCGCCAACACGCTCGCTATTACACTCACCGATTCAAATAAACGTCATTGGTGTTAGCAATCGAACTCGGGTTGCTGGGTTCTTAGCGCAGCACGCTAACCCCTAGGTCGACTCAGCCTCAAATGAGTACCTGGTGCGGTGTGTAGTAAACTAGACCACTGGGGAGACAAAGGCGGCCGGGCGTGGTGCTGGTGACCCACCCCCCCCATGTGGAGTGCCGGCCTTCATAGGTGCTACTCACTAACAGCACTTGCCCCAACAGCCTGGTGAGGCTATATGGGGGATCTTTGTCTTTGTGTCACTCACGTCAGAGTAGATCGTTGAGCCAATGACGCGCGCTTGATGAGGGTTGTGCTGCATGCAGTGAGCGGGGCAGTGAACCCTGGGGGGCGGGGGGTGGGGTGTGGGGGGGGGCAGACACAGGGGTGAGGTGGGGTGAGGTGGGGTGAGGTGAGGTGAGGTGGGGTGAGGGAGCAAGGACTCCATCATGCTCACTCCAAACCTCGCTACTCACCCCAAAACCCCGACGACTCCCAAATCCCCACCTGAACAACAATCACCTCAACCAAACTTACCTGGGCTCACACCCAGACCCAGTACTCACGCTCACCTGGACTCACACTCACCTCACCTGGACTCACACTCACCTGGACTCACCTCACACTCACCTCACACCTCACGCTCACCTGGACTCACACTCACCTGGACTCACTCACCTCACGCTCACCTGGACTTACACTCACCTGGACTCACCTCACACCTCACGCTCACCTGGACTCACACTCACCTCACACTCACCTGGACTCACACTCACCTGGACTCACCTCACACTCACCTCACACCTCACGCTCACCTGGACTCACACTCACCTGGACTCACTCACCTCACACTCACCTGGACTCACACTCACCTGGACTCACCTCACACTCACCTCACACCTCACGTTCACCTGGACTCACACTCACCTCACACTCACCTGGACTCACACTCACCTGGACTCACCTCACACTCACCTCACGCTCACCTGGACTCACGCTCACCTGGGGCAATGCGTCGCTGGTTTCCTGTACGGACACAGTTGGCCCACGGTGGTGACACAGTCCAGGGCCTTCACTGTGGGGGGGGGAGGGGGTGGCAGCGGGGGGGGGCAGCGGGGGGGGGGCACTCGTCTCCGTTAGGGGATGGAGGGGAGGGCGGGAGAGAGCGGCGGGCCCCCCGTTCTCACCGGCCGGTGAAGGTCGAGCGGTGAGGGTGAGCGGTGAGGGTGAGCGGTGAGGGTGAGGGGTGAGGGTGAGCGGTGAGGGCGAGCGGTGAGGGTGAGCGGTGAGGGTGAGCGGTGAGGGTGAGCGGTGAGGGTGAGCGGTGAGGGTGAGCGGTGAGGGTGAGGGGTGAGGGTGAGCGGTGAGGGTGAGCGGTGAGGGTGAGGGGTGAGGGTGAGCGGTGAGGGCGAGCGGTGAGGGTGAGCGGTGAGGGTGAGGGGTGAGGGTGAGCGGTGAGGGTGAGCGGTGAGGGTGAGCGGTGAGGGTGAGCGGTGAGGGTGAGCGGTGAGGGTGAGCGGTGAGGGTGAGGGGTGAGGGTGAGCGGTGAGGGTGAGCGGTGAGGGTGAGCGGTGAGGGTGAGGGGTGAGGGTGAGCGGTGAGGGTGAGCGGTGAGGGTGAGCGGTGAGGGTGAGCGGTGAGGGTGAGCGGTGAGGGTGAGGGGTGAGGGTGAGCGGTGAGGGTGAGCGGTGAGGGTGAGCGGTGAGGGTGAGTGGTGAGGGTGAGCGGGGCGAGATTAGCACGGGTGCTTTTGAGGGCGGCCGCCCGGATTTCCGGTAGGCTCATCAGTGGAAGAGCAAGCGGCTTGCCAAGCATCATCATCATCTTCATCATCCCTCCCTCCGCGGTAGCATCATCATCATCATCAGGCACGGGTGGTGGTGGATACAGTCGAAACTAAGCTGTTAAACTATTTATTTACTACATTTAGATTTAAAGCTTTCGTGACTGCAGGGATTCATATTCTTGGTTCTTTAGGTAAAGTCACGAGAAAATGTTCTTGCTGTGGATTTCACACCTGATGATGATTGCTTGTGTAGCAGTGGAAACGTCGTGAGAATTTTATTGTTTTATATTTTTATTATTTTATTATTTCCCTTCTACGTGACTTTACCGAAAGAACCAAGAATATTTATTTACTAGTTTAATTGCACGTCACATGACGGCCTAATAAATATTAAGTTGAATGAAAAAGACAAAAATCTAAAAATTGTATCGAATTTATTCAATCGAACATATCTCTATATATATCAAATTTGGTGTAAATTGATGATCATCTCCCAAAAGTTTTTCTTGACATGAATGTTGTTCTTACTGGATTCTGCATTAATGTGATTTATTTTACGATTTATAAACCAGAACGACAGGTCGTTGTTCACTAATTTTCGGCAAAACATTTTATCGCTTTTGCCGAAATGAATTGCACTCGGTTACAATAACTTACTGGATTCTGAATTTATGTGAACTTGAGAAAAGTTACTTTTTGTTATTGATCGGAAGGAATTTTCACTCTTAAGTGCGAGAAAAAGTCATGAAAGTGAAACTGAACTGAGTTCAAATTAAAAGCGGATTCCGCTTCTTCATTTCAATTTCTATTCGACGTCCAAAAAAATTGCTACAAATATTATCACGCACAAATTAACCGAATAGATTATATACTATTATTATTTTGTGAGGCCGCGCAAAACGAAAAGATAAAATAATAAAACGGGGGCGCACCTATCAAAAGCGGTGGTGTACATTTTTGAGGAATAAATGTATTATTTTTGTAATAACTAATAATTAATTAGTTAAAATTATCGTATGATAAACATTTCATGAAAAACTTTACATCTTTTTTCATGACAATCCACGTGGCCAGCCAGCGGCGTTACACACAGCATGCCGAGTGTCAGGCGTGACGCACCGATCACCAAATCTACGTGTAACACATTGTTCTGCGGAGGGAGCTGGTAGGAACGTTGAGTTGCTCGGTCAATGGCCAGGGTCAACGGCGGCGTGGTGTATTCCACAAATATGCCCGACTGTGAGGGTGGGCACAAGCCGGCGTGAGTAGGTTAAACGTTGAGTTTTTTAAGGGCACCACGGGGTGACCAGCCCCTCCCCACCCAGCCCCACCCCTCCCACCCCCCACCCAGCCCCTCCCCACCCTTCCCACCCAGCCCCTCCCCACCCTCCCCTCTCCACCCAGCCCCACCCCTCCCATTTTTGGATGCACGACAGACGGACAGACTAATCCCCTGTGGGCTGGTGTAACCAGGAGGTTCCTATCAGTATTATTTTAGCAGGTAAGGCCCACTGAGCTATATTGCCATTTTTCAGAAGCGACCTGGCCACAGATGATAACAGCCCAGCGAAGCGGCTCATCATCACGTGGACATGTACAGCAGCAGCCAAACACTCGAAACGCGTCATGTCAATTGTAAATGTGGAGGCAAAAAAACGAAGGACCCAGAGACAAATCCGCGCGACCACGGGGAGAGAGAGACACGCAAACTCCAAAAGTACAGCAGCAGGCGTCAGGGTCGGGATCGAACTCACGACCTCCCGCATAACAGGTGAGGTAGTTAACATCTCCTAGCCACCGTGATGATGATGAGAGAGAGAGACACGCAAACTCCAAATATACAGCAGCAGGCGTCAGGGTCGGGATCGAACCCACGACCTCCTGCATACCAGGCGAGGGAGTTAACATCTCCTAGCCACCGTGATGATGATGAGAGAGAGAGAGAGACACGCAAACTCCAAATATACAGCAGCAGGGGTCGGGATCGAATCCACGACCTCCTGTATACCAGGCGAGGTAGTTAACATCTCCTAGCCAACATGGTGCTCTGTCAGGAGTGGTCAGAGATGGTGAAGGTGGTGAGGCATGCTGAGGGTCAAGGGGTGGTGATGGGTGATGGGTGAGGGGTGGTGAACGTTTGAGGGGTGAGGGACAGCGGGTGGTGAGCGGTAGTGAGTGGTGGTGAGGAGCTGCGCTCACTCACCCGTCACGCGGAACACAGTGAAGGAGTTGGCGGGGCGGTATTTGCTGTGGAACAAACAGAGGCGCAAGTCACCCTCACCTCTACCACTCACCCCTGAGCCTCACCCCTGAGACTCACCCCTGAGACTCACTCCTGAGCCTCACCCCTGAGCCTCACCCCTGAGACTCACCCCTGAGACTCACTCCTGAGCCTCACCCCTGAGACTCACTCCTGAAGCTCACCCCTGAGCCTCACTCCTGCCACTCACTCCTGCCACTCACTCCTGAGCCTCACCCCTGCCACTCACCCCTGAGACTCACTCCTGAAGCTCACCCCTGAGCCTCACTCCTGCCACTCACTCCTGCCACTCACTCCTGCCACTCACTCCTGAGCCTCACCCCTGAGACTCACCCCTGAGATTCACCCCTGCCACTCACTCCTGCCACTCACTCCTGCCACTCACTAATGCCACTCACTCCTGCCACTCACTCCTGCCACTCACTAATGCCACTCACTCATACCACTCACTCATACCACTCACTCCTGCCACTCACGCCTGAGCCTCCTGCCACTCACGCCTGCGACGCACACCTAATACTCAACCCCGTGACTCACACTTGAGCCTCACTCCCGCCGCTCATTCCCGCAACCCAGTCGTGTGAGTCACCTGATGGAGGTGATCCCCTCGCGGGTCGACTTCACGAAGAACGGGATGCGTCCATTGCGCGTCACGTCCACCCAGCCGCCCTCGTTGTCCACAATCCCATAATGCATTGCGGCGCGGCATACGCTCGATTGCTGCGGGACCACGTGACCCAACACGCGACCGTCACGTCAGTCACGTCATCAGCATGGCACTGGTCACGAAAGTCATACGACCGCTACGCAGCATGCTGTGTTGTAGTGCACTGTACCACGTCATTGTACAATACATTGTATGATGTCGTTCTACCACATTGTAATGCACTGTACCATTTCGTTTTAAGGAGTGTGCATCGCACGGGATGGCATCTCGCGGAGCATCGGTCCACCGATAATATAATAACAACGTCATGGGACCTCCCTTGCCAGTATCAAAATATGAGAATATGTTTCACCCTTTCTGACAAAAAAACAGTTGTGTTAAGATGTTAAAACAACAAACTGAAACCTTTTGCAAGGAATCATGTCTGCATTAACCACATATACCTGTGGTGAACATACAAAAAATGCATGCTCTGGTAGTATACGATGCATTGTCTTTGAAACTGATTGGTCCACACCAGAGACAGCTTTCTTTAGAGCCTAGTCTCAAACGGTGTTAGACCAGAGGACACCAAAAGGCGACCAGCACAAAGACAATGCCACTATGTTATGGGGGCTCGTTCATAAGTGCAGATGTTCACAAGTCAGACGTTCGTATCTCAGGGACCACCTGGACATTGTACCACGTCCGTCGTACCACATTGTAACATATTGTACCACGTCATTGTACCACGTTGTACAATGCATTGTAGCGTGTGACACGTGACTTGCACGTGCCATTATGCCTCGTACCATGTCATAGTAAAGGGTGCCGATCACCTTGCCACTGCTGTAGAAACAGCCCGCAGGACACTCGTACCTGCACACAGGTGAGAGGGGGGGGGGGGGTCACGTGACACAGATGTGGGGGGGGGGGGGGGGTGACAAATGTGTGTGGGGTCACGTGACGCAGGCGAGTGGGGTGATGTGACAATGCGCTCACCTGTTGCACGGCGTGCCCTTACAGCGATCGCGTAGCTTGGTGTCGCACGTGACCTTCTGAGCTGCACGGCAAGAGGGCGACACAGGCTGATGGACATCAACATCACCACATCATCGCCACGCCATCAATACGTCCGCACCACCACCGTTCCGGCGACATCATCACCGCTACCGTCCTGTCATCGTCACCGCAACACCACCATGCCATCACCACCACCTTGGTATCATCGCCACAACATTACCACCACGACGCTATCATCAGCACCACCATCCCATCCCCACCACGACCCAACACATGGTCATGACTGCAGTTGCCCCACGGTTGTATGGTTGGTACGATGTGTGTGCGTTTGTGTGTGGGCAGTGGTCGTGTAGTGGTTAGCGCGCTGTGCTCGAACCCGGTGACCCGAGTTCGATTCGCGCTCACGGCCAACACCAGTGACGAATGTCTGAAAAGGTCACGAGCCTCCCTTACGTCAACTCAGCCTCAAATGAGTATATGAACCTTATGGCGGGACCCTCGGGGTCCCGAATAAATGGAAGTCAAAATCGTAATTAATTTATTTCTTTTTGGCGACTCCGTCCCACTGCGCACATAAACGCCGCGACCCGCCTGGCACGGATCATTCTGTTGTCGTGTCGTCCAAGCGCAGCGAGGACGAATGCGCAGAAGAAACAAAACTTTTTAACTTTGATTAGCGCATCGTGTAGAGCTCGTCGAGAGGAATTCGCCTTCAACAGACATAAAATTACGTCGCAATGCAGTTTATGCGAGAGCCGGGGGCTTATGGGACCCTGGGGTTCGGCCATAATGTTCATTATGGTGCGGTGTGTAAACATCACCACTAGGGAGACAAAGGCAGTTGGGCGTGGTGCTGGCCACCAATCCCCTCGTGCGCAGTGCCCGACCTTCACAGGTACTCGCTAACAGCACTTGCCCCAACAGTCCGTTGAGGCTACACGGGTATGGTGGGGGGGGGGGAGACATTTGTCTTTGTGTTCGGAAACGTCTGACCTGCCCCTACTGGAGACATCGCATATCTGCATTTCCCATAAATATGCTAAATTCCTCTTGATATGCAAATTATTTTGTCAAGGCGCTCTTCCCCCCTCCATCCCTGCTTAAATAGTCGCTCCAAGCCTGGGGTGTGTCATTCAGACTCTGTCTTCTCGACAGACCTGTTCTCCACCTGAGGACGGCTGCTTGCGTTGTGGCCGAAACCAAGAAGAAGCTTCACAGCTCTTCGGATTCCTCCAGCGTCAAATAAATATTCTGACGATGTGGGTGCGTGCGTGTGCGCGCGTGCCGCGGAGAGGCGAGGGAAGAGGGCGCCTACTCATTTCCTCTACGCTTATTACTTCGCGAATGTCAAATTCTCTCGCGTCCGGTGGGGCCACGGGGGGTGACGCGGTGGTCGTGGTGCGAGCGGGCCGGGTCGGCTCCACCTCGTTCGGGCCCTCCTCTTCCTCGGTCTCCTCGTCCACCTCCTCCACCTTGGTGCCCGTGTCGGGCCCGGGCAGAGGTCGCTCGCCGCTCCCTCCTGCAGAGAGAGGGGGAGGGGGACACTGGAGGACGACACTGAGGGCAGTCTCAGGGGCTATGGAGAGTGTCGGGCCTGGTGTTAGTGTGAGCGCTAGTGTTAGTGTTAGGCCTAGTGTTAGTGTCAGGGCTAGTGTTAGTGTGAGGGCTAGTGTTAGTGTCGGGCCTTGTGTTAGTGTGAGGCCTAGTGTTAGTGTGAGGCCTAGTGTTAGTGTGAAGCCTAGTGTTAGTGTCAGGCCTAGTGTTAGTGTGAGGCCTAGTGTTAGTGTGAGGCCTAGTGTTAGTGTGAGGCCTAGTGTTAGTGTCAGGCCTAGTGTTAGTGTGAGGCCTAGTGTTAGTGTGAGGCTTAGTGTTAGTGTCAGGGCTGGTGTTAGTGTGAGGCCTAGTGTTAGTGTCAGGCTTAGTGTTAGTGTCAGGGCTGGTGTTAGTGTGAGGCCTAGTGTTAGTGTCAGGCCTAGTGTTAGTGTGAGGCCTAGTGTTAGTGTCAGGCTTAGTGTTAGTGTCAGGGCTGGTGTTAGTGTGAGGCTTAGTGTTAGTGTCAGGCCTAGTGTTAGTGTGAGGCCTAGTGTTAGTGTGAGGCCTAGTGTTAGTGTGAGGCCTAGTGTTAGTGTGAGGCCTAGTGTTAGTGTGAGGCCTGGTGTTAGTGTCAGGCCCAGTATCAGGGCGATTGTTAGTGTGAGGCCTAGTGTTAGTGTGAGGCCTAGTGTTAGTGTCAGGGCTAGTGTTAGTGTCAGGGCTAGTGTTAGTGTCAGGGCCAGAGTTAGTGTCAGGCCTAGTGTTAGTGTGAGGCCCAGTATCAGGGCGATTGTTAGTGTCAGGCCCAGTGGTAGTGTCAGGGTTGGTGCTGCTACTGCCGCACCCCAGAAGCACATGTTGTCCCGGCAGCCCCCTCCGTAGCTGGGGGGGCACTCCGAGCACGGCCGCCCCACCTTGTAGGGGGCCGACCCCCACCAGTTGCCCCTGGAACACACAAAGAGTGGGGGTTGGAGGCGCCACAGTGGAGAGATGTTAACTACCTTGCCTGGTATACAGGAGGTCGTGGGTTCGATCCCGACCCTGACGCCTGCTGTATACTTGGAGTTTGTATGTCTCTCTCTCTCCCCGTGGACGCGTGGATTCTTTTTCCGGGTCTTCCAGTTATTCCTTCCACGTTAAGAAACATTCATTTACAGTATTTGGCTGCTACACATTTCCACACGATAAGCCAATAAATTGGGCTATCATTTGTGGCCAGGTCGCTTCTGAAAAAGAGCAATATAACTCAGTGGACCTTACTTGGTAAATAAGTAAAATAAGTTATAAATAAGTAAAATAAGTTATTGATAGGGCCGGATGGCTTAGAGATCAGGGATCATGTTGCTGAGATCCAGAGTTCCAATCCCTGACCAATCGGGGATCTCAATTGTAGTGAGTTGATGGTCTCAGCCTGATCACCCGTGACTTACACAGAGCCTTGCATAGAGACCCATCGACTCGCACAGCAAACCCACTGACTTACATAAAGACCCATCGACATCCGCTTACAATGGTGTCCAGGCTGAGACCATCAACTTACCGGCCTTGAGAACTCGGGTTTAACCACACGTGGCTGAACACGGCCACTGTGAACCCATACAAATGTCGTGGGTATTGTTCGCGTTACACGCGGTTACCACTACTCACCTGGTGTAGCGTCAGCCATTGGTCAACAGGGGGCAACGGCGAGTACGGCCTGTATCAAGTAACGCCGTGAGGCAAGGGAACCCAGAGGGCGGTTGGGAACCGGAGGTATACACCCCAGGCCCCCAGTGGGGGCTGGGGGATTACGCAATAGTCCAGGTCCCTCCAGAAGGTTCTAGAGAGTAGGCGTGGCCAGGGGCAGAGTGACACTGGGAGCTGTATATAAGGCGGACCCCTGAACGGGTTTGCCAATCGTCGTCAAGCTGAAGACCCGAAAAGCCAGCCTAGCAAAGGACCCTGGGAACATCCGGACCCGCCGTCCTTCTCAGGGCCGGGACTGAGAGGGCCAGTGGTCAGACCCTGGGAACCCCCAGGCCAGAGGTCCTTCTCAGGGCCGGGACTGAGTGGGCAAGTGGTCAGACCCTGGGAACCCCCGGACCAGATGTCCTTCTCAGGGCCGGGACTGAGTGGGCCAGTGGTCAGACCCTGGGAACCCCCGGACCAGACGTCCTTCTAAGGGCTGGAACTGAGAGGGCCAGTGGTCGGACCTTGGGAACCCCCGGACCAGACGTCCTTCTCAGGGCTGGAACTGAGAGGGCCAGTGGTCGGGACCTGAGGACCTTGGCTGGGTCAGGTCAGCTAGTCCTCTAGCCGGAGGGCTGATATATCGAGGAAGTGGTCCCAGTGAGTAGTACACGCTCGCCCGGAGGCTATACCTCCCCAGGGTATCGGGTGGAGGGGTCGATACCCCTTTGTGCTCGGGACCTCTTGTTATAGTTGTTACTGTTAAATAAACGTGTTGCCTCGAGAAGAAAACTCTGTCTCCATCATTACCACTGCACAAATATACAGCCACACTCGGAGCTTGAACCCAGGATCTCAGCAGTGCCGGCTCTTCCTTTTGTAAAGACAACCAACACACGTTCTTGCTTTACTAGGAGCCTTTGTTGCAGACACGAACACTATTCTTTAGGCCCGAACTTTGTCTTCTTTCTAACCGTCTCTTCCCCTTGTTCTATCCCCTTTTAAATTCCTCGAAGTCCCCTTTCTCCAAGGTTCGCTCACCCCCCCCCCCCCCCCCCCCCATTTCCCTCAGCCAATCCCCGTCCTCCTTCTCCAATGGTTGTCAACCGTCTTCCCCGTCAATGAACTCACAGGGCTTAAAACCCCAGGATATAATCGGTGCTGGCCAGTGCCGGATTATCCTAGTAGCAAAAGTAGCTACAAATGCTACAGACCCCGCGCTTTCAAGGGCCCCACGCTAAATGCTTTCAAGCTATCAATTCCGGTTCAGTGCTTCTGCACTTGCTCTATTACTATAGTACTATACCGCCTTCAACTTTTACGAACGACTGGGTGTTTAAGCTTATCGAATTGTTGTATTTTCCGGCTGTAGAGCAAATAAAAAAATCCAAATTACTATGCAAGTGTAATATAGTTGAGGACTCTTGGACGCCGGGGTTGGAGGCACACGTATTTATTCCGCGTCAGTTGGCACAATCACGGACATACAACACTGGAGGGGGTATCGGCCCCCTCACCCGGCTAGCTGGGGATATACTTGCTAGCTATGCCTAACCTACCTCCTAGTCCTCCACTAACGGGCTAGGGGAGGCTATCTGGCCCGACACTGGTAAGTCGGGCTTACGGTACCCGGAGTCCCAGACCAGCTCTGATAAGAGCACCGGCTCTGGCTCTCGGGACCACGCCGCTGGCTCGGTCCTGTTCGGCCCTGATAAGGGCAGCGATCCAGGGGAGTCCAGGGCTCTATCTGGACGATCTTCGGTCTTCACTGGTTTAGCTTTAACATTATCCCCTGAGCCCTCCGGCTCATCCCCTTTTATACCAAAACCCCCCGCTGAGGGGTGGGGCCCCGGGGGATCACAACTCCGGGTCAGCCCCCCAGCCTGCCCGGTGCGGACGTCGTTGAGAGCACCTCCCCGTGCACTCACGTAGCCACGCCCACTGTGTTTGTTTCCCGTGTGATCCCATGTATAACAGCTCCTCCGTAACACCCCTACACAAGTAAAAAATTTATGTTTCAATATGTACGTGTATTTTCTTTATTTAGGGCCCCTTTATAACATATGCTACAGGCCCCCACACTGGCTTAATCCGGCACTAGTGCTGGCTCGGTGTCTCCGACACGGCCATGGTGAACCTGCGGAGCGAGAGAGCGAGACACTGGGGGGCTCGAACCGGGACGCCTCCGCTCACTTGGGGGCGTAGTTGCAGACGAGGTAGACGGCACGGGCCCACACCTGACCCCACACGTTCATGTTGTAGCACAGGTTGATGGCGCAGCCGATCCGACTGGAGGTGGCCCACACGAGCTGTGGGGCAGGGGCAGGGATGAGGGGCAGGCATGAGAGCAAGGTCAGGGGCAGGCACGGAGGTGAGGCACGAGCAGAGTTAGAGGTTGAGTGGTGAGGGTTCGAGACAGGGACAGCGTTAAAGACAGGTGAGTGCACGAGGGGTGTGTCTCACCTGCGTGTAGTGAGTGTCACGTGGTGAGTGTCACGTGGTGAGTGCACGTGGTGAGTGTCACGTGGTGAGTGCACGTGGTGAGTGTCACGTGGTGTGTGCACGTGGTGAGTGTCACGTGGTGAGTGTCACGTGGTGAGTGTCACGTGGTGAGTGTCACGTGGTGAGTGCACGTGGTGAGTGTCACGTGGTGAGTGCACGTGGTGAGTGTCACGTGGTGTGTGCACATGGTGAGTGCACATGGTGAGTGTCACGTGGTGAGTGCACGTGATGTGTGTCTCAACTGCGTGTGGTGTGTGCACGTGGTGAGTGTCACGTGGTGAGTGTCACGTGGTCAGTGCACGTGGTGAGTGTCACGTGGTGAGTGTCACGTGGTGAGTGCACGTGGTGAGTGTCACGTGGTGTGTGCACGTGGTGAGTGCACGTGGTGAGTGTCACGTGGTGAGTGTCACGTGGTGAGTGTCACGTGGTGAGTGCACGTGGTGAGTATCACGTGGTGTGTGCACGTGGTGAGTGTCACGTGGTGAGTGCACGTGGTGAGTGTCACGTGGTGAGTGCACGTGGTGAGTGTCACGTGGTGAGTGCACGTGGTGAGTGTCACGTGGTGTGTGCACGTGGTGAGTGTCACGTGGTGAGTGCACGTGGTGAGTGTCACGTGGTGAGTGCACGTGGTGAGTGTCACGTGGTGAGTGCACGTGGTGAGTGTCACGTGGTGAGTGCACGTGGTGAGTGTCTCACCTGCGTGTAGTGAGTGTCACGTGGTGAGTGTCACGTGGTGAGTGGCTCACCTGCGTGTAGTGAGTGCACGTGGTGAGTGTCACGTGGTGAGTGTCACATGGTGAGTGCACGTGGTGAGTGTCACATGGTGTGTGCACGTGGTGAGTCTCACGTGGTGAGCGCACATGGTGAGCGCATGTGGTGAGTGTCTCACCTGCATGTAGTGAGTGTCACGTGGTGAGTGTCACGTGGTGTGTGCACGTGGTGAGTGTCACGTGGTGAGTGCACGTGGTGAGTGTCACGTGGTGTGTGCACGTGGTGAGTGTCACGTGGTGAGTGCACGTGGTGAGTGGCTCACCTGCATGTAGTGAGTGTCACGTGGTGAGTGTCACGTGGTGAGTGTACGTGGTGAGTGTCACGTGGTGTGTGCACGTGGTGAGTGTCACGTGGTGAGTGCACGTGGTGAGTGTCACGTGGTGTGTGCACGTGGTGAGTGTCACGTGGTGAGTGCACGTGGTGAGTGGCTCACCTGCATGTAGTGAGTGTCACGTGGTGAGTGTCACGTGGTGAGTGTACGTGGTGAGTGTCACGTGGTGTGTGCACGTGGTGAGTGTCACGTGGTGAGTGCACGTGGTGAGTGTCACGTGATGTGTGTCTCACCTGCGTGTAGTGAGTGCACGTGGTGAGTGCACGTGGTGAGTGTCACGTGGTGTGTGTCACGTGGTGAGTGCACATGGTGAGTGCACATGGTGAGTGTCACGTGATGAGTGCACGTGGTGAGTGTCACGTGGTGAGTGCACGTGATGTGTGTCTCACCTGCGTGTGGTGAGTGCACGTGGTGAGTGTCACGTGCTGAGTGCACGTGGTGAGTGTCACGTGGTGAGTGCACGTGATGTGTGTCTCACCTGCGTGTGGTGAGAGTCACGTGCTGAGTGCACGTGGTGAGTGTCACGTGCTGAGTGCACGTGATGTGTGTCTCACCTGCGTGTGGTGAGTGCACGTGGTGAGTGTCACGTGATGAGTGCACGTGGTGAGTGTCACGTGGTGAGTGCACGTGATGTGTGTCTCACCTGCGTGTGGTGAGTGCACGTGGTGAGAGTCACGTGCTGAGTGCACGTGGTGAGTGCACGTGGTGTGTGCACGTGGTGAGTGTCACGTGGTGAGTGCACGTGGTGAGTGTCACGTGGTGAGTGCACGTGGTGAGTGCACGTGGTGAGTGTCACGTGGTGTGTGCACGTGGTGAGTGTCACGTGGTGTGTGCACGTGGTGAGTGTCTCACCTGCGTGTAGTGGGTGCACACGGGCCCTGTGCAGCGGAAGGGGCACCAGGGATTGCACTCGTGCGGGTACGGGAAGCTGTAGTCCCGCACCTCGTCGTACCACGCCTGCACATGGAACGTGGGGGGGCGAAACCTATGGGGGGGCGAGGGGAAGAGGAGGGGTGTACGGGGGGGCAGGGGAGCACGGGGGGGGGGGGGGCAGGGTGGTTTAGCCTTGATAGGAGCCCCCTCCCACCCTTAAATTTGGCTCCAACCAGAGGTCACATTTATCGGTAAGATACCCCTCCATCACTTACCTGTCCCTCTGCATTAAGAAAACTATATAGAAAAAAATATGTTCTTTAGACCTCCCATCAGCCGCACCAGCTAAATGGAACCGGTGTTGGCCGCCGCTCCCCGAGGATCGATATCGGCAGCTGACAAAACAGGCAACGCGAGAGCGGTAGACGGGATGTCGTGTGTCTGACGTGTACGGGAACGTCTCCTCCGAGTCGCCAATCCGGACAGAGGGCAATGAAATGTCCCAGTCATGCCGGTAACTTGTTAGGAAGCCACCGGGGGGCTATGCACTTTTAAGCCATCTAGTTTGAAAATTTACTTCTTTAAAACTGCTTTTTGTCTTTAGTTTATTGTCTTCCCCCCCCCCGCCGCCCATCCCCACCGCACCTCCGATTCACCACGGTTGGCTACGTACGGTGCGAAAGAAGCTCAACGCAACGCCCAACCCTCAGGTGAAATCTCAGCCGCAATGTCCACGTGGCGCCACGAGGGAGCGGTAGAAATCGCTAACCGCGTGGGGGATGTACACACCTCAGTGCCCCCAACCCACTCACCTGCCCCAGTGCCCTCACCCCCCTCACCACCCCGCTCACCTGCCCCTGTACCCCCACCCCACTCACCACCCCCCTCACCTCAGTGCCCTCACCCCCCTCACCACCCCGCTCACCTGCCCCAGTGCCCTCACCCCCCTCACCACCCCCCTCACCTGCCCCTGTACCCTCACCCCACTCACCACCCCGCTCACCTGCCCCTGTACCCTCACCCCACTCACCACCCCACTCACCTGCCCCTGTACCCTCACCCCACTCACCACCCCCCTCACCTGCCCCTGTACCCTCACCCCACTCACCACCCCCCTCACCTGCCCCTGTACCCTCACCCCACTCACCACCCCACTCACCTGCCCCAGTGCCCTCACCCCACTCACCACCCCACTCACCTGCCCCTGTACCCTCCCCCCCCTTACCACCCCCCTCACCTGCCCCTGTACCCTCACCCCACTCACCACCCCACTCACCTGCCCCAGTGCCCTCACCCCCCTCACCACCCCACTCACCTGCCCCTGTACCCTCACCCCCCTCACCACCCCCCTCACCTGCCCCTGTACCCTCACCCCACTCACCACCCCGCTCACCTGCCCCTGTACCCTCACCCCACTCACCACCCCACTCACCTGCCCCAGTGCCCTCACCCCACTCACCACCCCACTCACCTGCCCCTGTACCCTCACCCCCCTCACCACCCCCCTCACCTGCCCCTGTACCCTCACCCCACTCACCACCCCACTCACCTGCCCCAGTGCCCTCACCCCCCTCACCACCCCCCTCACCTGCCCCTGTACCCTCACCCCACTCACCACCCCACTCACCTGCCCCAGTGCCCTCACCCCCCTCACCACCCCCCTCACCTGCCCCTGTACCCTCACCCCACTCACCACCCCCCTCACCTGCCCCTGTACCCTCACCCCCCTCACCACCCCCCTCACCTGCCCCTGTACCCTCACCCCCCTCACCACCCCACTCACCTGCCCCAGTGCCCTCACCCCCCTCACCACCCCCCTCACCTGCCCCTGTACCCTCACCCCACTCACCACCCCACTCACCTGCCCCAGTGCCCTCACCCCCCTCACCACCCCCCTCACCTGCCCCTGTACCCTCACCCCACTCACCACCCCACTCACCTGCCCCAGTGCCCTCACCCCACTCACCACCCCCCTCACCTGCCCCTGTACCCTCACCCCCCTCACCACCCCCCTCACCTGCCCCTGTACCCTCACCCCCCTCACCACCCCACTCACCTGCCCCAGTGCCCTCACCCCCCTCACCACCCCCCTCACCTGCCCCTGTACCCTCACCCCCCTCACCACCCCCCTCACCTGCCCCTGTACCCTCACCCCACTCACCACCCCGCTCACCTGCCCCTGTACCCTCACCCCACTCACCACCCCACTCACCTGCCCCTGTACCCTCACCCCCCTCACCACCCCCCTCACCTGCCCCTGTACCCTCACCCCACTCACCACCCCACTCACCTGCCCCAGTGCCCTCACCCCCCTCACCACCCCGCTCACCTGCCCCTGTACCCTCATCCCACTCACCACCCCACTCACCTGCCCCTGTACCCTCACCCCCCTCACCACCCCACTCACCTGCCCCAGTGCCCTCACCCCACTCACCACCCCGCTCACCTGCCCCTGTACCCTCACCCCCCTCACCACCCCCCTCACCTGCCCCTGTACCCCCACCCCCCTCACCACCCCGCTCACCTGCCCCTGTACCCTCACCCCCCTCACCACCCCACTCACCTGCCCCAGTGCCCTCACCCCCCTCACCACCCCCCTCACCTGCCCCTGTACCCTCACCCCACTCACCACCCCGCTCACCTGCCCCTGTACCCTCACCCCCCTCACCACCCCACTCACCTGCCCCTGTACCCTCACCCCCCTCACCTGCCCCTGTACCCTCACCCCCCTCACCACCCCACTCACCTGCCCCAGTGCCCTCACCCCCCTCACCACCCCGCTCACCTGCCCCAGTACCCCCACCCCCCTCACCACCCCGCTCACCTGCCCCAGTGCGCCCCCAGGTTCTGGCCGATGCGGCTGAGCTCCCCGGCGGGGCCGTGCTCCCACAGACACGTCTCGGCCCAGTGCTCGGCAGAGCGCTCCAGCTCCGAGTCCCACACCTACACCACACACACATCACACGTGCATCACACACACAGGCATCACATCACACACGCGTCACATCACACACACACGCGTCACATCACACACACACGTGCACCACACACACAGGCATCACACCACACACACACACACGCGTCACACGCATCACATCACACACACACATCACGTGGATCACACACACGTTACACGCATCACATCACACACACACGCGTCACATCACACACACACGCATCACATCACACACGCATCACATCACACACACAGGCATCACATCACACACACATCACACACACGCATCACATCACACACACACACGCATCACACACACGTCACACGCATCACACGCATCACATCACACACGCATCACACCACACACACATCACATCACACACGCATCACATCACACACACACGCATCACACCACACACGCGTCACATCACACACACACGCATCACATCACACACGCATCACATCACACACACATACGCATCACATCACACACACACACGCATCACATCACACACACACACGCATCACACACACGTCACACGCATCACACGCATCACATCACGCACGCATCACACCACACACACATCACATCACACACACGCGCATCACATCACACACGCATCACATCACACACACACGCATCACACGCATCGCACACACGCGCGCATCATAAACACATGCATCACATACGCACCACACACACGCCCCACACACACGCCCCACACACACGCCCCACACACACGCCCCACATACACACCACACACACCACATACATGCACCACATACACGCACCGCGCACACACCACACGCACCACGTCACGGGACAGACCCAGGTACCACAGGTCGACTGAGATGACTGGCCAATGCACCACCTGTGCTCCTTCCTGTGCCAAATTGCTGCGTTTTAGCCACCCGGCGCTCCGCTCGTTGTTGTGAGCGTTGCTCCTCCGCCCTCCGTTGTTGTTGGAGGGCGACTGCCTCCAACTGCCCAGCAGCGTCATTCACGAGCCTCCTCCACAGAGGCCGATCTTGACACCGCTAGTACCAGTCATTGGCAAGTCCACTCAGCTCCACGTCCTCCTGTACCCACATCACTCCATCTCTTATCTAGCCTGTTGAGCCCCCTCTATCCGGCCGAACAAAAGCTGTTTAGGCATGCGGTGGCTGGGCATGCGGGCTCCATGACCCAGCCAACGCAGCCTTGCATGCCGGAGGAGTTCACCGATGGGACTTTGTCCAGATCTTTCAAGGCTCTGTGAGCTCCACACACAATCCAGGCTGATTATACCCAGGAAAGATGTTACTTTAGAATGTACAACTCCTCCTCCCCCACCACCCCCAATAGCAAATATAAAGATGCCCCGTATAGCCTTAACAGAATGTTGGGGCAAGTGCTATTAGCGAGCACCTATGAAGGCCGACACGGCACACGAGGGGTTGGGTGGCCAACACCACGCCCGGCCGCCTTTATCTCCCTAGTATCGATGTTTCACCGCACCAGGTACTCATTTGAGGCTGAGTCGCCCTAGGGGAGGCCCAAGACCGTTTCAGATAATCGTCACCGGTGTTGGCCGTGAGCGGGAATCCAACCCGGGTCGCCGGGTCCGTAGCGCAGCGCGCTAACCGCTACACCACCGCTCCCCACTACGCACACCTCTACTCCACACACACCCATCAAGGAGGCCGTTGTAGGAGGGGAAAGGGGGGTGGGTCAATCAATGAAGGTCAGGTCAAGGTCAAACCTCCACCCCCCCCCCCCCCCCTCATTCTATTTTATTTGACCAGGCGATATCATCTCAAACGACAGCTCAACGAAGTGGCTCATTTATCATCGCGTGGAAATGTGTAGCATATTCTTAGGTTTTTTCGGTAAAGTCACGTAGGTAAAAAAATCTAGCTGTGACGGTTCCACCTGATGACGAAACGTCGTGATTTTTTTTTAATCCTATTATTACTTTTATTAATTTTAATTTTTTTACCTACGTGACTTTACCGAAAAAACCTAAGATTATTAATCCTTGCAGTCACGAAAGCTTCAAATCTAGAAATATATAGCAGCCAAATACAGTAACTCTAAACGCCTGTGGTGTCGATTCTAAAGGCGGAGGGGGGGCGAGAAATCGGAGGACCCGTTGAAAAATCCAGCGACCACGGTGAGAGAGAGAAACACCACAAACTCCAAATATACAGCAGCAGGCGTCAGGGTCTGGATCGAACCCACGACCTCCTGCACACCAGGCGAGGTAGTTAACATCTCACCACGGAGAGAGAGAGAGACACGCAAACTCCAAGTATACAGCAGGCGTCAGGGTCTGGATCGAACCCACGACCTCCTGCACACCAGGCGAGGTAGTTAACATCTCCTAGCCACCGCGATGATGATGAGATAGAGAGACACGCAAACTCCAAATACACAGCAGCAGGCGTCAGGGTCGGGATCAAACCCACGACCTCCTGTATACCAGGCGAGGCAGTTAACATCTCCTAGCCACCGTGATGATGAGAGAGAGAGAGACACGCAAACTCCAAATATACAGCAGCAGGCGTCAGGGTCGGGATCGAACCCACGACCTCCTGTATACCAGGCGAGGTAGTTAACATCTCCTAGCCACCGTGGTGATGATGAGAGAGAGAGACACGCAGACTCCAAATATACAGCAGCAGGCGTCAGGGTCGGGATCGAACCCACGACCTCCTGTATACCAGGCGAGGTAGTTAACATCTCCTAGCCACCGTGATGATGATGAGAGAGAGAGAGACACGCAAACTCCAAATATACAGCAGCAGGCGTCAGGGTCGGGATCGAACCCACGACCTCCTGTATACCAGGCGAGGTAGTTAACATCTCCTAGCCACCGCGATGATGATGAGAGATAGAGACACGCAAACTCCAAATCTACAGCAGGTGTCAGGGTCGGGATCGAACCCACGACCTCCTGTAGACCAGGCGAGGTAGTTAACATCTTACCACAATGAGAGAGAAACACCGCAAACTCCAAATATACAGCAGCAGTTGTCAGGGTCGGGATCGAACCCACGACCTCCTGTAGACCAGGCGAGGTAGTTAACATCTTACCACAATGAGAGAGAAACACCGCAAACTCCAAATATACAGCAGCAGGCGTCAGGGTCGGGATCGAACCCACGACCTCTTGTATACCAGGCGAGGCAGTTAACATTTGCTGGCCACTCACCAGGTACTCCATGTTCGAGGCCGATGGGGACACCTGGCCCCGGAGTTTGTTGTGGAGGTCCAGGATGACGGCCTTGTCGCTTTCTGAGATGGCTCTGCGCAGCCTCCTCGTGCTGCTGCCGCTGTAGTTGCCACTGTTGTAGTTGTTGTTGTAGTTGCCACTATTGTAGTTGTTGCTGTTGTAGTTGTTGCTGCTGTAGTTGCTGCTGCTGGAGTTGTTTCCGCTGTTGTTGCTGTTGCGCTTGCTGCTGCTGTAGTTGTTGCTGCTGCTGTAGTTGTTGCTGCTGTTGTTGCTGTTGCTGCTGCTGTTGCTGTAGTTGTTGTTGCTGCTGTAGTTGTTGCTGCTGTAGTTGTTGCTGCTGTTGTTGCTGTTGCTGCTGCTGTAATTGCTGCTACTGTAGTTGTTGCTGCTGTTGTTGTTGTTGCTGCTGCTGTAGTTGCTGCTGTTGTTGTTGTTGCTGCTGCTGTTGTTGTTACTGCTGCTGTAGTTGTTGTTGCTGCTGTTGTTGTTGTTGCTGCTGCTGTTGTTGTTGTTGCTGCTGCTACTGCTCCCCTGAGCATCCGCGCCGTGTCGGGTCATCAAGGTCTCCCACTCGGGCGAGATGGAAGCCAAGGAGGAGGAGGACAATGAGGAGGATGAGGAGGATGAGGAGGAGGCGGCGAGGGTGATGAGGGCAGCTAGGGGCAGCCAGGCCATGGTGGGGCTCACGGCGCTCGGAGCGACCCGAGGACTCAAGGAAGTCAGCGGAGACGGGTTCACGATGGAGGCCATGCGGACTGCCAGTGGTGCCTGCGCGCGTGTGTGTTGGGGGGGGTAAGATGAAGAGGAGAGGTAAGACGAGGGTGAGAAAGTAATCATTCATGATGAGTGCTGGGTGTTTTTTTTTTCCTCCATAGAGCACCCTCTATGCGGGGACTGGGAGCGGCGCACCACGTGACCGGCGTCTCATCTCGAACATTCCACATTCCGAGGGGCACCCCCAGTGGCAGCTAAACCTTCAAGCACATCGCGCTTGGGTCAGGGAGTGGGGGTAGGGGGGTTTTAGCAACGCTGGATGCAACCATTCATCCCACCCCTCCCGCCCACCTTTCCCCCCACCACTCATCCGCCTCCCTCCACCCCTCCATCCTCTCCTTTACTCTGGCGATTCTAAACTAAACAACTTTTATTTTATTTGTACCAGGTAGGGGCCCCACTGAGCTATGTAGCTCTTTTTCAGAAGCGACCTGGCGATCACAAATGGATGGCTAAACGAAGTGGGCTCATCATCATCATCGCGTGGAAAACTTCTAGCTGCCAAATACTCTCGAAACGCGTGACGTTGATTCTAAATGTAGAGAGGGAGGGGGGGGAAACGGAGAACAGGGAAAAAAGTCCACGCGACCACGGTGAGAGAGAAAGACACACAAACTCCAAACATACAACAGGGGTCTGGATCGAACCCACGGCCACCTGTACACCAGGCGAGGTAGTTCACATCTCACCACGGAGAGAGAGAGACACACAAACTCCAAATATACAACAGGGTCGGCATGGAACCCACGGCCACCTGTACACCAGGCGAGGTAGTTCACATCTCACCACGGAGAGAGAGACACACAAACTCCAAATATACAACAGGGTCGGGATGGAACCCACGGCCACCTGTACACCAGGCGAGGTAGTTCACATCTCACCACGGAGAGAGAGACACAAACTCCAAATATACAACAGGGTCGGGATGGAACCCACGACCACCTGTACACCAAGCGAGGTAGTTCACATCTCACCACGGAGAGAGAGACACACAAACTCCAAATATACAACAGGGTCGGGATGGAACCCACGACCACCTGTACACCAGGCGAGGTAGTTCACATCTCACCACAGAGAGAGACACACAAACTCCAAATATACAACAGGGTCGGGATAGAACCCACGGCCACCTGTCCACCAGGCGAGGTAGTTAACATCTCCTCGCCACGGAGAGAGAGAGACACACAAACTCCAAATATACAACAGGGTCGGGATGGAACCCACGGCCACCTGTACACCAGGCGAGGTAGTTCACATCTCACCACGGAGAGAGAGACACACAAACTCCAAATATACAACAGGGTCGGGATGGAACCCACGGCCACCTGTACACCAGGCGAGGTAGTTCACATCTCACCACGGAGAGAGACACACAAACTCCAAATATACAACAGGGTCGAGATGGAACCCACGGCCACCTGTACACCAGGCGAGGTAGTTCACATCTCACCACGGAGAGACACACACAAACTCCAAATATACAACAGGGTCGGGATAGAACCCACGGCCACCTGTCCACCAGGCGAGGTAGTTAACATCTCCTCGCCACGGAGAGAGAGACACAAACTCCAAATATACAACAGGGTCGGGATGGAACCCACGGCCACCTGTACACCAGGCGAGGTAGTTCACATCTCCTAGCCACCGTGGCGTCCCTGCGTGGCCCGATGTGACTCACCACCTGACCTTGTCTTCCATAACAGAGGTTAGATCGCAATCCATACAAAAGTGTATCTTTTATTTTTACGCTTTATCTAACCCAGAAACCCGGGTTTAACGACGCATTTAAATTCGCGTGACCTAACCGGAAACCTCTATTTACTACTTTGATGAGCCAAGAATGTCTGTGTGTCCCGCGCGTGACGTCACTCCACGTCGACCAGCCCCCCTCATTAAGTCATGAACAGGTGACGTCACTCCACATGGACCCACCCGCCCTCGTTAATAATCATGAGCAGGTGACGTCACTCCACATCGAACAGCCCCCCTCATTAATAATCATGAATAGGTGACGTCCTCCAAATGAACACCCCCCCCCCACCATGAATATTAATTAGCGGGTGACGTCACTCCACATGGGGGGGGGGGCGAGTCGCCCCCTACCCCCTCCTCAGCGTCAACTCGCAACTATCACTACAAAGGCAGAACCCTCACGTCACGTGATCTCCGTCACGCTACTGAGACATCAGAGTAAAAAGGACGTCGTGATGAACAAGGGATTATAACCTTCAAATGAAATAGCTCTGTGTCACCGCGGCCTTACAAATTGCGCACGAATTGATGCGATGAATATATCACGTCGCGGTCTGATTTCCGCTTGCAAGTTTCACATTTACTGCAACGCACCCTGGGTCCTTGGACGGGCAAGAGGCGAGTTGAAGATAGCAGTGGTCGCGAAAGCCTCCTCCTCCTCGACTGCGTCGTGCAGTCACCTACGGGGAGATGAGGGAGATTCTGGGGGAGATGAGAGAGACACGGGGAGGTGAGGGAGACACGGGGAGATGAGGGCGATTCTGGGGTAGATGAGACACGGGGAGGTGAGGGAGATTCTGGGGGAGGTGAGGGAGACACGGGGAGATGAAGGAGACACGGGGAGATGAGGGAGATTCTGGGGTAGATGAGACACGGGGAGGTGAGGGAGATTATGGGGGAGATGAGAGAGATACGGGGAGATGAGAGAGACACGGGGAGATGAGGGAGATTCTGGGGGAGATGAGAGAGACACGGGGAGGTGAGGGAGATTATTGGGGAGATGACGGAGACTGGGAGTTGAGGGAGCCACGGGGAGATTCTGGGAGATTCTGGGAGACGAGGGAGACACGGGGAGACACGGAGAGATGAAGGAGATGAGGGAGACACTGGGAGATGAAGGAGACTGGGAGTTGAGGGAGCCACGGGGGGATTCTGGGAGATGAGGGAGACACAGGGAGACACGGGGAGACAAGGGGAGATGAGGGAGACACGGGGAGATGAGGGAGACACGGGGAGATGAGGGAGACTAGGAGTTGAGGGAGACACGGGGAGATTCTGGGAGATTCTGGGAGATGAGGGAGACACGGGGAGACACGGGGAGATGAGGGAGACACGGGGGAATTCTGGGAGATGAGGGAGACACTGGGAGATGAGGGAGACACGGAGAGGTGAGGGAGACACGGGGAGATAAGGGAGACACGGGGAGATGAGGGGAGATGAAGGAGACACGGGGAGATGAGGGAGACGACGGGAGATGAGGGAGACGAGGGGAGATGAGGAGGAGATATCGGTGGAGGGAGACTGCTAGTATCCTGAACGAGGAGGGAACACCACAGGCGGGACTGCCCAATGTCAAACCTATCAGAGTGAAATGGGAGGAGATGTGGAGGGGAGATGAAGGGCCACACAGACAGACAGAGGGAGAGAGGGGGAGGGAGGGAGACTGGGCGAGGCGACCTGGGCCCTGGGGTCACGTGAGTCCCCTGGAGGACGAGGCGGGGTTCGCGCCCTCCCAGGGGTCGGAGACAGTGGGCAGCACACCCCGTGGGCCCCCAGCGCCCTGTGAGTCCCAGCATATACCCCCTGCCCTTCTCTCCCCCCCCCTGCCCTTCTCTCCCTCCTCCCCTGCCCTTCTCTCCCTCCTCCCCTGCCCTTCTCTCCCTCCTCCCCTGCCCTTCTCTCCCCCCTGCCCTTCTCTCTCCTCCCCCCTCCCCTGCCCTTCTCTCCCCCTCCCCTGCCCTCTGCTGCCCTCCCCCCTACTCTACCCTCCCCTGCCCTTCTCTCCCCCCTCCCCTCCCCTTCTCTCCCCCCTCCCCTTCTCTCTCCTCCCCCTCCCCTGCCCTTCTCTCCCCCCTCCCCTGCCCTTCTCTCCCTCCCCTTCTCTCCCCCCCCTACTCTACCTCCCCCTGCCCTCTGCTGCCCTCCCCCCCTACTCTACCCTCCCCCCTACTCTACCTCCCCCTGCCCTTCTCTCCCTCCTCCCCTGCCTTTCTCTCCCTCCTCCCCTGCCCTTAACCCCCCTTCTCCCCCCGCCTTTCAACCCCATCCTCCCCTGCCCTCCTCCCCTGCCCTCCTCCCATGCCCTGCCCCGTCGTACCGGACCGCCGGAGGCCGCGTGCAGCTCCCCGCGTGGTGCGGGCAGCGGAGTCGGAGCCGCGGGCCGGGATGGCGGGGAGGAAGGGCGTTGTGGGAGGGGGGGTGGGAGTCGCGATTCCCAGCGCCCGTGTCTCCGTCTCGTCTCTCTCTCTCTCGTGCCTCCCTCCTCCCTCCTTCGCTCTCGTCTCACGGACGAAGCCAAGAAATGCGGCTCGCTCCTACGCGCTCCCAGCTCCTCCTCCTCCTCCCGTTCTCCTCCCTCCCTCCCTCCCGTCTCCAGTTCTCTCCCCCCCCCACCACCTCATTCTCGCTCCCACCTCCCTCACTCCCCCCTCACTCCCCCTCATTCTCCCCCCCCCCTCACTCCCCCCCCCCTCACGCCCCCTCATTCTCCCCCCCCCACTCCCCCTCATTCTCCCCCCCCCCACTCCCCCTCATTCTCCCCTCTCACCCCCCCCTCACTCCCCCCTCACTCCTCCCCCCTCACCCCCCCTCCCCCCTCACTCCCCCTAATTCTCCCCCCTCACTCCCCCGCCATTATCCCCCCTCACTCCCCACCCCCTCACTCCCCCCCCTCACTCCCCCCCTCACCCCCCCCCCCTCACTCCCCCCGCACTCCCCAGTTCTCTCCCCTGCCCGCTCGCTCTCCCCCATTCTCTCTCCCGCAGCCCCCGTGGGGTTAAGAATGATGGGCGGAGCTGACTCGTTCATTCTCTCTTTTTTTTTCTTTTTACGATCAGAGGAAACAAGAAGATGATCGGTGTCGTCGGCACTTTGCTTCGTTCATCGTTTAGTTTTTTTTGTTTTTTTTTCAATGTTTTGCTTCATGTGCCCCCCCCCTGTTTAAATGAAATATTTCACAAAATATTTCACGCTCTGCTCGCCTCCTTCTTACCCCTTCCCTCTCTCTGTACCCCCTCTCTCTACCCCCTCTCTCTCTCTCTACCCCCCCCTCTCTCTGTACCCCCTCTCTCTACCCCCTCTCTCTCTCTACCCCCCCCCCCCTCTCTCTGTACCCCCTCTCTCTACCCCCTCTCTCTCTCTACCCCCCCCCCTCTCTCTACCCCCCCCCTCTCTTTCTACCCCCCCCCCTCTCTCTGTACCCCCTCTCTCTACCCCCTCTCTCTCTCTACCCTCCCCCCTCTCTCTGTACCCCCTCTCTCTACCCCCTCTCTCTCTCTACCCCCCCCCCCTCTCTCTACCCCCCCCCCTCTCTTTCTACCCCCCCCCTCTCTCTGTACCCCCTCTCTCTACCCCCTCTCTCTCTCTACCCCCCCCCCCTCTCTCTACCCCCCCCCTCTCTTTCTACCCCCCCCCCCCCCACCACCTCTCTCTACCCCCTCTCTCTCTCTACCCCCCCCCCCCTCTCTCTGTACCCCCTCTCTCTACCCCCTCTCTCTCTCTACCCCCCCCCCTCTCTCTGTACCCCCTCTCTCTACCCCCTCTCTCTCTCTACCCCCCCCCCCCTCTCTCTGTACCCCCTCTCTCTACCCCCTCTCTCTCTCTCTCTACCCCCTCTCTCCCTACTCTATGTCCATGTTCTTCCCTCCAACTCCTCATATTCCATCTCCATCTCCTCCACCTCTTCCATCTCCTCCACCATCTCCATCTCGTCCACCACCTCCTCCATCTCCTCCTCCCTGGCTCTTTCTCCTCCTGCCTTTCCTCTCCACCCCCCCCTCCCTCCCTCCTGGGGAAGTTAAAACTCCGAGAGTTTTCTGGGCAAAGGGACAAAAGGGATTTGTTTGCGCACAGCGGCAGCGCCAACCACGCACCCGCGGTGTGACCTCGAGCCGCAACCACAACCACAGCACCAACACAGACACAACACCGACAACACAGACACGGCACCGACACAGACAACCGACACAGACACCCACGCGGTGCGGACACGACCATGTAGACACGTACACGCGGCCTGAGCGACACACAAAGGCGCGCATTGTACGCGCAGAGAACTCGGACCCTCAAAGGCCCTCTTGAACGAGTTCAGGTACAGACACAGCCCAACGATTACAGACAAACGTACAAACACAGACCACAGCAACAACACAATCGCAGGCAAGCCACAAGCATAGCCACAAACACAAAGATCCCCCGTGTAGCCTTAACACACTGTTGGGGCAAGTGCTGTTAGCGAGTAGCACCTATGAAGGCCGGCATGGCACACGAGGGGGTGGGTCTCCCCAGTTGGCGAATGTTTACGCACCACACCAGGTACTGTACTCATTTGAGGCTAAGTCGGCCTAGGGGAGGCCCAGAACCGGTTCAGGAATTCGTCAATGGTGTCGGCCGCGAGCGGGTTCGCAGCGCAGTGAGTCACTAAGTGGGGGGGTGCGACGTTGCCTCGGTACTTGTGCCAGGCTAGGTGCGCTTTGAGGGCACGTGCAGTATGGGAGGCTCACCGGCTGGGTCAGGGGGCAGACCCCGGTTCTTATTTTGTAAGGCATTTGAAAGGCGACGGGCGCGTGTATTTTAAATCTGCGTGTGTGTGATGAGTTTGGTGAAGCCATCCGGGTTGCCAGACGGGGTCAGGTTTTTCCCCTCTCCAAAGGCTCGCGTGGGGCAATGATCGGTAATGATAGTGGCAGAAGGCACTTCACACTGAGACACGCGGACTCACATAGAGAATCACGGACTCACACGGAGACCCATAGACTCGCACAGAGACCCATAGACTCACATAGAGAATCACAGACTCACGTAAAATCCGACTTATCTACAGAGACCCATAGACTCACACAGAGACGTATAGACTCACACAGAGACCAATAGACTTACACATAGACACATCGCACAGAGACCCAAAGACTCGCACAGAGACCCATACACTCACACAGAGACGCATAGAATCACACAGAGACCGATAGACTCACACACAGACCCGCAGACACATCGCACCGAGACCTATAGACTCGCACAGAGACCCAAAGACTCACACAGAGACACATAGACTCACACAGAGACCCAAAGACTCACACAGAGACACATAGACTCACACAGAGACACATACACTCACACAGAGACCCATAGACTCACACACAGACCCATAGACTCACACAGAGACCCATAGACTCACACACAGACACATCGCACAGAGACTCAAAGACTCACACACAGACCCATAGACACATCGCACAGAGACCTATAGACTCACACAGAGACCCAAAGACTCACACAGAGACACATAGACTCTCCCAGAGACCCATAGACTCACACACAGACCCATAGACTCACACAGAGACCCATAGACTCACACACAGACACATCGCACAGAGACTCAAAGACTCACACACAGACCCATAGACACATCGCACAGAGACCCAAAGACTCACACAGAGACCCATAGACTCACACCGAGACCCAAAGACTCACACCGAGACCTATAGACTCACACAGAGATCTATAGACTCACACCGAGACCCAAAGACTCACACCGAGACCTATAGACTCTCACAGAGACCTATAGACTCACACAGAGACCCATAGACTCACACACAGACCCATAGACTCACACACAGACCCATACACTCACACACAGAGACCCATCGACTCACACACAGAGACCCATAGACTCACACATAGACCCATAGACTCACACACAGACACATCGCACAGAGACTCAAAGACTCACACACAGACCCATAGACACATCGCACAGAGACCCAAAGACACATCGCACCGAGACCTATAGACTCACACAGAGACCCAAAAACTCACACAGAGACCCATAGACTCACACCGAGACCCAAAGACTCACACCGAGACCTATAGACTCACACAGAGACCTATAGACTCACACCGAGACCCAAAGACTCACACCGAGACCTATAGACTCTCACAGAGACCTATAGACTCACACAGAGACCCATAGACTCACACACAGAGACCCATAGACTCACACACAGACCCATACACTCACACACAGAGACCCATCGACTCACACACAGAGACCCATAGACTCACACACAGACCCATACACTCACACACAGAGACCCATAGACTCACACACAGACCCATAGACTCACACACAGACCCATAGACTCACACACAGAGACCCATAGACTCACACACAGACCCATACACTCACACACAGAGACCCATAGACTCACACACAGACCCATAGACTCACACACACACATTACACAACACAGTAATGACGTACACTTCACCGCAGTCACAACAAAGCGTTCGGTCTCCCCAATTCCTGCTCGTGTGGGAGTGGACTGCGCCGGCCACGTGTCGCCGCAGCAGCCAGCGGCCTCGCGAGTGTTGCGAGATGGAGAGAGAATTCTAGATTTGAAGCTTTCGTGACTGCGAGGATTCATACTCTTAGGTGTTTTTTTCGGTAAAGTCACGTAGGTAAAAAAATAAATAATAAAATTTATAGAAATAATAATAGAAATAACATAATAAATCACAGTGATTTTTTAAATTAAAAAGCAGTTACTTATTATTTTATTTAACTAATTATTTATATAATTTTATTTATTTTTATTTTATAAATTAAACATCACAGTGATTTATTATTTTATTTCTATTATTTTTATTAGTTATTTTTATTTTATGAATTAAAAATCACTGTGATTTATTATTTTATTTCTATAAATATTCCTATTATTATTTATTTTTATTTCATAAATTAAAAATAACAGTGATTTATTATTTTATTTCTATTATTATTTCTATAATTTTTATTAGTTTTTTTTATTTTATAAATTAAAAATCACTGTGATTTATTATTTTATTTCTATTTTTATTTCTATTATTTTTATTATTATTTATTATTTATTTTTTTACCTACGTGACTTTACCGGAAAAAACCTACGAGTACGGAGAGAGAAGCCAGGCAGAGCGCCCTTCGTTGGATCTTCGCCAAGAGCCTTTGCCAGGATCACCGTGGGGTGATGTGCGTGTTGAATTTCTTTCGCGCCGTAAGTAGGCAAACGCGCTTATCGGAGGTGAGGTCTTGCAGAGACCCCCCCCCCCGCCCCCCCTTAGGGGCCGTCCATAAATGACGTCACGCACCTAGAGGGGGGGGGGGTCAGATTTTTGTGACGATGTGTGACGAGGGGGGGGGTGTTTGAGAAATGTGACGTCACATCCAAAATGCGCAGCTTTAAATAAATATAGTGTTGTTATAACAACAATGACAACACTAATTGCTATAACAACACTCCTACAACATCAGAGTGCAGCGCCACATTAAATACGCACTACAATGACAATAGTTTAAAGCGATTTGAAGCATATTTTATTTTCAAACATGGAAATATGTTTTTGGGGGGGTGGGGGCAGAGCTTTGTGACGTCATATTTGAGGGGGGGGGGTCTGACTTTTTGTGACGCCGTGTGACGAGGGGGGGGGCGGTCAAAAATCGTCCAAAATCGCGTGACGTCATTTATGGACGGCCCCTTACCCTTTATTCGGAGCCCTGGCCGATGTCTACAGAGCTCAGAATAGGAATCCCTCCCTGCCTTAGAACCCCAAACGGAGAGCGTCAGTGTGTGTTGTATTTATGTGAACCTCTTTCACACCGTACGCAGTCAACCGTGATAATTGGAGGTACGGGCATCATGCATCTCACCGCCGGCGACTCGATATCTTTCCCATGTGCATGGGTGGTGACCGACTACTGACTGTTTGCCCACTGTGCCAACTTGCTGCGTTTTATCCGCCCGGCAATCCGCTCATTGTTGTGAGCGTCGCTCCTCGATCATCCGCTGTTTGCTGGAGGGCAGCCGCCTCGAACTGCCCCAAAGTAGCGGCCTTCACGAGCCGGTAGCAGTCATGGGCACCGCGCACACACCACACGCACCACGTCACGGGACAGACCCAGGTACCACAGGTCGACTGAGATGACTGGCCAATGCACCACCTGTGCTCCTTCCTGTGCCAAATTGCTGCGTTTTAGTCACCCGGCGCTCCGCTCGTTGTTGTGAGCGTTGCTCCTCTGCCCTCCGTTGTTGTTGGAGGGCGACTGCCTCCAACTGCCCAGCAGCGTCATTCACGAGCCTCCTCCACAGAGGTCGATCTTGACACCGCTAGTACCAGTCATCGGCAATTCCACTCAGCTCCACATCCTCCTGTACCGCATCACTCCATCCCCTGCCGTGTCCGCTTGGTGCCCTCAATCCGGCCAAGTAGAAGCTGCTTAGGCATGCGGTGGCTGGGCATGCGGTGGGCTACATGGCACAGCCAACGCAGCCTCCTCGCCTGCCAAGAGGCGTTCACAGATGGGACCGTGTCCAGATCTTTCCAGGATCGGCGAGCTCCTCAGAATGTATTAATTCTAGATTTGAAGCTTTCGTGACTGCAAGGATTCATATTCTTAGGGTTTTTTCGGTAAAGTCACGTAGGTAAAAAAATTAAAATTAATAAAAGTGAAATTAAAATAAATAAAAAATCACGACGTTTCGGAGGCAACACAAGCTTCCGTCTTCAGGTGGAACCGTCACAGCACGATTGCTGTATCAATACAGCTATCGATACAGCTATCGTGCTGTGACGGTTCCACCTGAAGCTTGTGTGTTCCACCTGAAGACGGAAGCTTGTGTGGCCTCCGCAACGTCGTGATTTTTAATTTATTTTATATTTTACTTTTATTAATTTTAATTTTTTTACCTACGTGACTTTACCGAAAAAACCTAAGAATATCCTCCGAATGTGTTCTGTTTTCACCCAAGTCTGTGCTTAAGCGGTCCAAGAGGTGCAGCAGATGTCCATGCTTGGACCCAGCATGCGCCCAAGCCACTGTGCGCGTGTTCTGTTACAGTCTTGACAGATTTCAGACGCTGTCTTTCCGACAGACCTGTTCTTCACCTCAAGTTCATTTATTAGGTATAGCCCTGTGAGCCATTCGGCTCTTGAATCGGGTGCAACCGCAACAAACAAAAAAACAAAAACATGAACAAGAAAACATCTTAAAGTGAATATGTGACTGAATTATTTTATGTTTTATTTGTATTATTGTATTATTTCCCTTATACGTGACTTTACCGAAAGAACCAAAAAGATGAGTCTTGACAGAGCAGCGTGTCGGTGATTCCTAGCCCATGGGGGTCGCACAGATGTCCAGCAAGCCTCCTACCGTTCGCTTGTTGAGCTGATCTGACTCACGCCTTCCGACCGCTCCCAGGCAAGTGCCGGGCATCGTCAGCCACGTGGCTATGAGTCACCTCAACCACCGTTTTGTATCCCGAGGGGGGGGGGGGGTGGTGGTGGTGAGGCTCCACTTTTGAGCCAACTCGTGAGATAAGAGACTTAGAACTTTCGTGACTGCAGGAATTCATATTCTTGGTTCTTTCGGTAAAGTCACGTAGATAGAAATTAAAAAAAAATAAAAAAAATTAAGACCGCTTGTGTTGCGATCGAAACGTCGTGGGTTTTTTGCTTTTATTATTTTCTATTTATTTTAAATTTTCTTTTCTATCTACGTGACTTTACCGAAAGAACCAAGAATATGAGGTAGGTTCGTGAGAGGGGATCGGGTTCTCGCCGGACGTACCTGTTGGGTCCTCTTGGTTGCTGGGAGCAATGCGGGACCGCCACGAATCGAAACATGAACTCGATTTAAAGCTTTCGTGACTTCAGGGATTCATCTTCTTGGTTCTTTCGGTAAAGTCACATAGAATGGAAATAATAAAATAATAAAAAAAATAAAACATAATAAAATAATTCTCACGACGTTTCGGCCACAACGCAAGTAGCCGTCCTCAGGTGGAGAACAATTCTGCAAATTATTTTGTCAAGGCGCTCTTCGCCCCTCCATCCCAGCTTAAATAGTCGCCCCAAGCTTGGGGCTTGTCATTCAGACTCTGTCTCCTCGACAGACCTGTTCTTTTTTCCATTCTACGTGACTTTACCGAAAGAACCAAGAAGACGAAACATGATCCTCAAGCAGAAGCAGATCGGGCGGTGCTGGATATCGGCGGCTACGTTTGCAACAACAACAACAACGCGATTCTACGACATTGATCCTTAGCCGTGTGTATCGATCGTTCGATTTTAATGAGGGGGCTCCGTGTTGGCTTGGTGTGGGACTGTTGTTGTTGTTGCTTGGCTTGGCTTGCCCCAAGGCTTTGCATTTTAGTGCTGAAAAATGGACAGGATTTATTTTTTCAAGTAACTTTTCTTACCGTTTCTTTACTTTACACTCCTATCGGTTTTTGTTTGTTTGTTTGTATTGTTTGTTGTTGTTGTCACAAACTGACCCCCCCCCCAAAACTGGACATCTGTGAACAAGAGCTTCACAACTCATCGGATTCCTCCTGCCCTCTAAATAAATATGCCAAACCACCACCACTCCTCACCTCCTCGGCGATTCGAGCAGTGATTATTAGGTTTTTTCGGTAAAGTCACGTAGGTAAAAAATTCAAATTAATAAAAGTAAAATAAAAATCAAATAAAAATCACGACGTTTCGGAGGCAACACAAGCTTCCGTCTTCAGGTGGAACAGTCACAGCACGATAGCTGTATCACTTGATATTTTATTTTACTTTTATTAATTTAATTTTTTTACCTACGTAACTTTACCGAAAACACCTAAGAATATGAATACTTACAGTCACGAAAGCTTCAAATCTAGGATTCGAACAGTGATTATTTCCTGTCGAATGTCAGTAAACGCATGGGTAGTTGATGAAACAACGTTGTGAATTTGTGTTTTCGATTATTTACCTTCGAACAAATAAACCCGGCCATGTCTCGCTACCCCCCCTGCCCCCCATAAAGGGCATCTCGCACTCCACAGGGGGGTGGCGTGCACCCCAGGCTGAGAAGCCCTGGATTCGAGACCACGTCGTAACTACTGCACGGTTTTCCAAAACAAATCTCTCTAGTGTGCTACAAAGTGTGTGTGTGTGGGGGGGGGTGTTTTACGCGTGTGAATTACTAAATAAAAATTATTTTAAAGATTTACGCGTGGCCCTTAACGGTGGATGTCAGAATAACCCACGTGGCAATGTTTCTGCCGTTTGAGTTGGTGCGACAACGAATGGAATGTGCTCGTGTACGTTGAACTTCTTTCGCACCGTACGCAGCCAACCACGCTAATCGGAGGTGCAGTGTTGAGTCTATGGGTAGTGTTAGTCTATGGGTAGTGTTGAGTCTATGGGCAGTGTTGAGTCTATGGGCAGAGTTAAGTCTATGGGCAGTGTTAGTCTATGGGCTAGTGTTGAGTCTATGGGTAGTGTTGAGTCTATGGGTAGTGTTGAGTCTATGGGCAGTGTTAGTCTATGGGCAGTGTTGAGTCTATGGGTAGTGTTGAGTCTATGGGTAGTGTTAGTCTATGGGTAGTGTTAGTCTATGGGTAGTGTTAGTCTATGGGCAGTGTTAAGCCTATGGGCAGTGTTAGTCTATGGGTAGTGTTAGTCTATGGGTAGTGTTAGTCTATGGGCAGTGTTAGTCTATGGGCAGTGTTAGTCTATGCGCAGTGTTAGTTTATGGGTAGAATTAGTCTATGGGTAGTGTTGAGTCTATGGGCAGTGTTAGTTTATGGGTAGTGTTAGTCTATGGGTAGTGTTAGTCTATGGGCAGTGTTAGTTTATGGGTAGAATTAGTCTATGGGTAGTGTTAGTCTATGGGCAGTGTTAGTTTATGGGTAGAATTAGTCTATGGGTAGTGTTGAGTCTATGGGCAGTGTTAGTCTATGGGTAGTGTTAGTCTATGGGCAGTGTTAGTTTATGGGTAGAATTAGTCTATGGGTAGTGTTGAGTCTATGGGCAGTGTTAGTTTATGGGTAGTGTTAGTCTATGGGCAGTGTTAGTTTATGGGTAGAATTAGTCTATGGGTAGTGTTAGTCTATGGGCAGTGTTAGTCTATGGGCAGTGTTAGTTTATGGGTAGAATTAGTCTATGGGTAGTGTTAGTTTATGGGAAGTGTTAGTTTATGGGCTGTATTAGTCTATGGGCAGTGTTAGTATATTGGGCAGTGTTAGTATATGGGCAATGTTAGTCTATGGGTAGTGTTGAGTCTATGGGTAGTGTTAGTCTATGGGCAGTGTTGAGTCTATGGGTAGTGTTTAGTCTATGGGCAGTGTTAGTCTATGGGCAGTGTTTATCTATGGGTAGTGTTGAGTCTATGGGCAGTGTTAGTCTATGGGCAGTGTTAGTCTATGGGCAGTGTTAGTCTATGGGCAGTGTTTATCTATGGGTAGTGTTGAGTCTATGGGCAGTGTTGAGTCTATGGGCAGTGTTAGTCTATGGGTAGTGTTGAGTCTATGGGCAGTGTTAGTCTATGGGCAGTGTTAGTCTATGGGCAGTGTTAGTCTATGGGCAGTGTTAGTCTATGGGCAGTGTTAGTCTATGGGCAGTGTTAGTCTATGGGCAGCATGTATGTTTGTATGTTGAACTTCTTCGCTATCGGAGGTGGTAACGCAAGTCACGTGACCCTTCGGGCCCATTAGTGCGCGTTCGCTCAACGTTCACCTCTAAACTACACAACATAGTTGTTGTTGTTGTTGTTTTTACGAACATAAAATAACAATTGAATGTTCTCAGCTGTATCTTTCATTCCCTTCCATTCCTTTCGATGTCATTCCATTAGCTTAAAGTAACACTGCCGTCAAAATGTAAGATTCTGCTTACATAACAGATACCCAATAAGTTCAAACTAACCCCTTGGTATAAAAAAAAAACCACAGCAGTGTCATAAATAGACCCTCAGTTGCTTACATGGAGTGTGTACATCATAGCACATTCCCAGGCCCTCTTAATGACTTTATTTAGAAAAGCCACTTCCTGTTGTTTGATGTTAGCCTACCCCAACTACGGAATCATCTTCCACGTTGTGGTGAAAGCAGCTGACAATCGTTCACCAATCCCGCTGCGTTCCAGAGAACCATACTTTGCTCCATACTACATTAAACTATAAACATTTTTTTAAATATTTTACCAGGTAAGGCCCACTGAGCTATATGGATGGCTCTTTGTCAGACGCGATCTGGCCACAAATGATCGCTATTCTTAAATTTCGATTTAAAGCTTTCGTGACTGCAGGGATTCATCTTCTTGGTTCTTTCGATAAAGTCACGTAGAAGGGAAATAATAAAATAATAAAAATAAAACATAATAAAATACAATTCTCACGACGTTTCGGCCACAACGCAAGCAGCCGTCCTCAGGTGAAGACCAGGTCTGTCGGAAAGACTTCAGACGCTGTCTTTCCGACAGTCACCTGAGGACGGCTGCTTGCGTTGTGGCCGAAACGTCGTGAGAATTATTTTACTATGTTTTATTTTTATTATTTTGATACTTCCCTTCTACTTGACTTTACCGAAAGAACCAAGAAGATCGCTATTCTTGTCTATTTTCGATTTATGGTAGCTCAAGGAAGTGGCTTATCACGTGTAAATTCATAGCAGCCAAACACTCTAAACGCGTGATGTTGTTTTCTTAATGTGGAGGGAAAAACCGGAGGAGCCCGGAAAAAAATCCATCCGACCACGGGGAGAGACACTGCAAACTCCAAATATACAGCAGCAGGCGTCGGGATCGGGATCGAACCCACGACTTCCTGTATACCGGGCAAGGTAGTTAACATCTCCTAGCCACCGTGATGATGTAAGACACCGCAAAACTCCAAATACACAGCATGCGTCCGGCTCGGGATCATGATCGAACCCACGACCTCCTGCATACTGGGAAAGGTAGTTAACATCTCCTAGCCACCGTGATGATGAGAGAGAGAGAGAGAGACACCGCAAACTCCAAATACACAGCAGGCGTCAGGGTCGGAATCAAACCCATGACCCCCTGTATACCGGGCGAGGTAGTTAACATCTCCTAGCCACCGTGATGATGATGATGATCAGAGAAAGACACTGCAAATTCCAAATACACAGCAGCAGGCGTCAGGGTCGGGATCGAACCCACGACCCCCTGTACACCAGGCGAGGTAGTTAACATCTCACCACCGCAGCTCCCAACCCGTCTCGTCCAACAAACACTCCCCCACCTCTAACTCGCAACAGACGAAAACCGCGGCCAGACAAACACATTTCCCACGGCCCCAGTCACAGCAGCAACCAGTTGCCGATTTCATCTGGGGGGACTCCCGCAAGGGAATAACTTCAGCCACCTCCCCCCAAACCTTGACCCTGCCAGGAGGGGGATATAAAACGCCGGGGGCCTCCTGCGCACGCTCGAGATGCTGTTGTTGTTGTTGTTGGTGGTGAACTTCTTTCGCACCGTATACAGCCACCTGTGCTGCTCGTTGCTTTGTGTGTCCGCGTGTCCCTGGGGGGAGCGGTGGTGGAGCGGTGGTGGAGCGGTGGTGGAGCGGTGGGGGAGCGGTGGTGGAGCGGTGGGGGAGCGGTGGGGGAGCGGTGGGGGAGCGGTGGGGGAGCGGTGGTGGAGCGGTGGGGGAGCAGTGAGCGCACCGCGCTACGAGCCCGGCGACCCGAGTTCGCATTCCCGCTCGCGGCCACTACCGGTGACGATTATCTGAACCGGTCCTGGGCCTCCACTTAGGTCGACTCGGCCTCAAATGAGTGCCTGGTGCGGTGTGTAAAAACATCGCCGCTGGGGAGACAAAGGCGGCCGGGCGTGGTCCTGGCCACACACCCCCGTCATGTGCCCGTTCCGGCCTTTATTGACGCTCGCTAACAGCACTTGCCCCAACAGTCTGTTAAGGCTATACGGGGGATCTTTGTCTCCGATGACACTGGTCAACAAAAAAAAATTTCTGGCCTGGACTTTTGCAGCTGTTTTAGACTAATTTCAGGGTGTTGATTCCAAATCTGATCTCAGATTTGCTCTATCACATCTCATTTTTATACTATCGGCATACCCCATTTTAATTGATTTTACCCGAAATAAACTCTGTCACTTATGATTGCAAGTTGTTGCGAGTCAGTGACTGCTTTAGTGTTAAAATATGGTGCTGTATTTTTAGGATAGTGTGTGTATAATATAATTTTATGTAGATATCCACATTTATTTAAACAAAAAATCTTCTGCAGTTGTTATTGAAAATGCCATATTTGATATCTCAAAAACAACCGTTGGAATACCTTATGCCAGAAAAAGAGTGTGTTGACCAGTGTTATACGATAAACGTGGTGGTAATTTCCAGCCATTGGCACTACACCCACAGTGCTTGTGAGCTGCTGGTGAATGCGAGCTTGGCATGAGAGCCACAAGCCGACGAACGTCAGACTTTTTTCCGATCCTCCCCCACCACCACCACCACCAACGACGACAAAGATCCCCCGTGTAGCCTTCACAGACTGGTGGGGCAAGTGCTGTTAGCGAGTAGCACCTACGAAGGCCGGCATGGCGGCATACCAAGGGGGCGGGGTGACCAGCACCACGCCCGGCCGCCTTTGTCTCCCCGGTGGCGATGTTTTCACGTCGCGCCGGGTATTCATTTTGAGGCCGAGTGGACCTAGGGGGAGGCGCAGGACCGGTTGAGATCGTCGGCGTTGGTGGCCGTCAGCGGGAATGGAATCGCTCTTCGCTACCGACACCACCACCACCATCAGTGTTGTTGGCACTACAAAGCGTGGTGGAGGAGGTGGCGGTTGTTACACGATTTCATATTTAACTCGCTCTGTCTGTCTGTCTGTTGTTGTTGTCGTTGTTGTTGTCGTATCCTCAAATTCCTGTATCTAAATTTTAACCCACTTCCCAATGTGGTATCGACTGCAAGCTTGATATACTAATGTCATACTGATGACAATACTATATTCTATCATAAAAAATATTTTTTAACATTCTTTTTTACATGTTATGTTTCGGCTTGGGTTTAATTGTCTTACACGCTTTTGTTTAACTCACTCTGTTGTTGTTGTATCCTCAAATCATGTAACTCAATTTTAACCCACTTCCCAACGTGGTATCGACTGCAAACTTGGTATACTTATGTCATACCGATGATAATACCATATTCTATCATAAAACATAAAAAATTGATATTTTTAAACATAATTTTTTATATGTTATGTTTCGGCTTGGGTCGAATTGTCTACGCTCAACTGACGTTGGCTGTAATTGGCCACGGTCCCCGACGTTGTGGCAAGCTTCGGGGCCATTCCTGGAGTCGTGGAGTTCTTCCATTACGAGTACATTTCATAAAAGCGTGTTTTAATAAAAAGTTTTTTTTTATATTACTTATTTTTCCAGACACACACACACGCGTCAACAACCACCACCACCACCACCACAAGCGGCCACACACAGTTACAACCAAGCGCCACCCACCACCACAACCACCACGCCTCAACCCAACCAGTGACAACCGAGCCGCAGTCCGTCGACTGCACGGCAGCCGCGCAGACTTCAACCGCAAGTCGCTCCTTCCGTCCGCCGTGGTTGCTGTTTCGCATGCGGCGTCCTCGTAAAACCGCCCTCCACCACCACCACCACCCCACGATCAGTCCTGGCACTTGGCGTTCATGTCAGCCACGAGTAGCGGAGATGAGCCAGGGGGGAGCGGAGCCAATCGAGCACCAACCGAAGAGGCCCTCTCTCCCCGTGCACTCAACCCCCCCCCATTCCCTCTCACTGCCCACCGCTCTCTTTTTTTTACGATCAGTGGAAACAAGAAGATGCTCGGTTTATTCGGCACTTTGCTTCGTTCATTTCGTAAAAAAAGAAATTTGCATTTTTTTGCTTTATGTAAAACCCCCACCCCTCTCTGTGCTGAACACCACCAACACCACCACCACCACCACGTGACTTTTCTTTCGTGTTGTGCGCGGTGCATTTAGCGCCACAGCCCGTGGATTTACAGCGTTTGTTTCATTTGTGTTGCTGGTGACTTTGTGTGTTTCGTATCGGAATCGCCTCCAGTGCTGTTGCTGCTGGCGGCAATAAAAGTTGTTTAAAAGTCAAAGTCTCTCTCTCTCTGTGATGTTCCTCCCAGTCTTCCCCTCGTGCCTTCTTTTCCTTTGCCTTCCACGGTGTCTCTCGCTCTCTCGTCCCTCACACTCCTCCTCTGCACCCCCCCCCGCCACGTCTCTCTCTTCCCATGCCCTCTCGACTATCCCCCTTCTCATCTCCGTTCCCTCTCCATCGTGTTCTGTCCCTCATTTCCACATCCTCTCCTCCCCTCTTCTCGACCACTGCAGTCTCTGCAGCCCAGTGCCTCTCTCTCTTCGCCATGTAAAACAAGTATTTATTAAGCGCGCTGAAACAATCGTTCTCGGGGCGCTGTGCCGATGGAAGGGCGGAAAATAGTTTCGCCACCGAGCAAGGAGAGAAGCGGTGAGAAAGACGTCTGAAATTAACTAAAGAGAAAGCCAATAAAAGGATTTTACCATTTTTTCTGGCAAGAAAACTGAAGCCTTTTGACGAGGAATCACGTCTGCATTAACCACAATACATGCGGTCAAAATGCAAACAAAAAACACACCGATTATTATTACTTTGATAGTGCATTGTCGTTGAGCTGTACGCCTTTTGGCGTCCTCTGGTCTAGCACCAATTGAGACGAGGCTCAAAAGAAAGCGGTCTCTGGTGTGGACCAATCAGTTTCAAGGACAATGCACATATAACACATTCCTGCGGAGGGAGCTGGTAGGAACGTTGGGTTGCTCGGTCAATGGCCAGGGTCAAGCGCGGCGTGGTGTATTCCGCAAATATGCCCGACTGAGGGCGGGCACAAACCGGCGTGAGTAGGTTGAACGTTGAGTTTTATAAGGGCACCACGGGGTGACCAGCCCCTCCCCACCCAGCCCCTCCCCACCCTCCCCTCCTCACCCAGCCCCTCCCCACCCAGCCCATCACCACCCTCCCCACCCAGCCCCACCCCTCCCATTTTTGGATGCATGACGGACGGACACAATAATCCCCTGTGGGCTGGTGTAACCAGGATGTTCCTACCAGTATTATCAGTTGTTTTTTGTTTGCATTTTGACCACAAGCATTGTGGTTAATGCAGACACGATTCCTTGTAAAAAGGTTTCAGTTGCCAGAAAAAAGTGGAAAACCCCTATTATTATGTTTTGGTACTGGCAAAGGAGGTCCAATGAAAAGAGAGAATGCCATTTTAAACAGATAACGTTTTTAGTTGTACTCTCTCTCCTCCGCATGTGCTCTCCTTACCCATGCCAGCTCTGTTCACCCCCCCACCCCACCTCTACCCCGGTACCCAACAACGTGAGAGGCACACCTGGGGCTGGCAGATCGCTTTATTAGGCAACTCAATGGCGGAGAGAGGGGGAGGGGGGCAACGCACAAACCAGGCCAAGCCTTCAAGGTGTCATTAAAAAATAAAACCCACACCTTACAGTATTTCATTCGGTGAGCAAATCCAACAACGCAACCAAAAGAACGCGTGCCAATTATCAACACCACTCCCCGTTCCCACTCCCCCAACCTGTGACGACGCGATGGGGAGTTAGCCCCCCCCCCAGCCCCCCCACTGGCGGACCTAAAAGAAGAGACCCACGATTGTGAGATCCCAGAGGTGGCAGAGGGGGGGGGGGGAGGTTAAGCGAGGCGTGTGCACGACCCTCACTCATCAGTCTCCCGTCGTCAACTCACACTCCCGTGTGTGAGTGTGCGCGCGTGTGAGTGAGTGTGTGCGTGGGCGTGTGTGCGAGTGCGTGCGAGCGTGTGTGCGTGTGAGCGAGTGAGTGCGAGTGTGCGTGTGTGTGCACGCTAGGACGCCGCTGCGCACCGACCGCACTCAAGCGCAGCTAAAAGAAATGAACACAAACAAGCAAAACGCAATTAGGGAGAGGGGGAAGCAACAACAACAAAAACCCCCACGCAAACACACCCCCCCAGCCCCCCCCCCCACCCAACAATAAACTACGGCCGGAGCCCGTGCCACACGTGTCGCTCCGTGGTGCCACGCGCGTCGCTCCGTGCCACGCGTGTCGCTCCGTGCGTCGCTCCGTGCCACGCGTGTCGACTGTGACAGCGCCCCCCGGCTACCATTCCCAGAGGGGCAGCACCTCCCCAAGGGGGGGGGGCGTCTGTGGCTCCTCCACCCCACACGCAGCGCAGCCCCCCCCCCCCACCGGCACCCACCCCCCACGCCCCCCGCTTCTCAGACTCAATCGAGTCCGCACGGCCGACAGACGGATTCGTGCACGTCGGGAGAGAGAAGAGAGGCGAGGGGGGGGGCCCAGGTCCGTGCAGTCCCCGATGTGTGCCACCACGTGTGTGTGTGTACCACCACGTGTGTGTCTACCACCACGTGTGTGTGTGTACCACCACGTGTGTGTGTACCACCACGTGTGTGTATCACACCACGTGTGTGTGTACCACCACGTGTGTCACCCCGTCTGTGTGTGTACCATCACGTGTCTGTGTGTGTACCACCACGTGTGTGTGTACCACCACGTGTGTGTGTACCACCACGTGTGTGTACCACCCCGTGAACCACCCCGTGTGTGTACCATCCCGTGTGTGTACCATCCCGTGTGTGTACCACCCCGTGTGTGTGACCCCGTGTGCCACCCCGTCGGTATCACGTGGGCTGCGGGGGCCCCGGTGGGTCTTGTGATCTCTCTGGAGCCCCAGGTGTCCTGTGAGCTCAAGTGTCTTGTGAGCTCTTGGGGATCCCCCAGGTGACCTGTTTGCTCCATGCCCCCCCCCCTCCAGGTGTCCTGTGAGCTCAAGTGTCTCGTGAGCTCTTGGGGAGCCCCCAGGTGTCCTGTGAGCTCTTTGGTGGGTGGGGGAGGCACCAGATTGACACCTTGCCACATTCTGCCGCTGAACTCCATTGGGCGTACGAGACAAATGGACTTGAAGTCACACGATAATTATTATTTTTTTGAAAATATTCTTTTTCAAAGGTTCTTTTTCCGACGATTCAGTCGAAAGGTTTCTCGCGCGCAGGAGAGGCGGGCGAGGCGGGCGAGGCGGGCGAGGCGGGTTTGCGGTGTGCGTGCGCACGCACGAAGCTCTGGCAGCGTGGGGGAGTCCTCCTCCACCACCCCCATGTGGAACGTCGTCCGACATCCGACGATCTTCCGCGAGCCTCGACACCGGCAGCCCCGCGACCGGCACGTGGGGGGGGGGGAGCGGCGGTGGTGAGAAGTCATGTGGCTCAGAGATTTCTGTTTGACAGTGGGGAGGAAGGGCTGGAGGGGCGGGCGGCGGAGGAGTCGAGCGAGCAGACTAGCCCGCCCCTCGTCCGAGTGACGCTCGAAACTCGTGTCCCCGCGATCGTCACCACCGTCACCGTCATCGTCGTCGCGAACGTCCAGCCTCGGGTGCGGAGGCAGCTGGCGCCGGTGTGGGTGGGGTAGGATGGGGGGGGGGGCGGGTGGCAGCGGGCGCCGCTACAACCACGTCGGGGGTCGTGTCCCCCTCTCACTGCACGTCTGTGCGGCGGTAGTAGAGCAAGTAGGCGGTGCGGGGCAGCATGGGCTTGAGCACTGCGGAGAGCGCCGTGGGGCGCACGCCCTGGTCGTCGTAGTGCAGCCACAGGCCCAGGCCGGCGTGCTGCACGTCCGTAGTGTAGTGGCCGCCCGTCGCCGTGCCGCCGTGGTGACACGTCACTGCGTGGGGCGACGCGGCAACGTCAGAGCAACAAAGCGACGCGGTTAGTCACCACGCGGCGGTGCGTCAACACAACGCGGCGCGTCAACACAACAATGCGTCAACGCATCAACACGACGTGATGCATCAACACAACATGACATGTCGACAAAACACAACGAATCGACGCGTCTACACGACACTCGCAGACACCCAGACTCGCAGATACAGCCTCAGACACAGCCACACTCACAGATACACTAACAGACAACCACGCTCACAGACAACCATGATCACAGACAACAAGGCTCAGACAACCACGCTCACAGACAACCACACTCACAGATACACTAACAGACAACCACGCTCACAGACAGCCACGCTCACAGACAGCCACGCTCACAGACAACCACGCTCAGACAGCCACGCTCACAGACAACCACACTCACAGATACACTCACAGACGGCCCCGCTCACAGACAACCACGCTCACAGACAACCACGCTCATAGACAGCCAGACGAAGAGGACGGCCAACACTCACCGGCAAACAGACGGTAGCTCCTCTGGCCCTTGGAAAGCTTCACCTTGGCAATTGGGGAGAGCAGGTCTGGGAGGCACCACACAGACCCCAGCAGAGGAACAATCAGCGTGGCACACATCGACAACAACAAGAACACTTCACGTTTGTGAGGGGCATTTCGCCCGCAGATCCCAATGCACCACCGTGTACGCAAAGCCAGGAAACAAACAGAGGCTGCAGGGATAAACGGCCAGAACAAGGAGGGGCTCAATGGCCAGGTTGAAGAGGCGAGATTTCAAGACGGCACTGAAATAGCTCCAACGACTCTGATCGTCTTATTGGCAAAGCCTTCTCACCTCAGGAATTGAGCCTCGACCTGGATGCGTGCATCCGACCGGCTTTGAGTCTGGCTGCACGCATAACAACGCGTCTGTCTGCCTGGCTGAGTGAGTGTCTCTCTGCCTGGCTGAGTGAGTGTCTGCCTGGCCTGGCTGAGTGAGTGTCTGCCTGGCCTGGCTGAGTGAGTGTCTGCCTGGCTGAGTGAGTGTCTGCCTGGCTGAGTGAGTGTCTGCCTGGCTGAGTGAGTGTCTGCCTGGCTGAGTGAGTGAGTGAGTGTCTGGCTGAGTGAGTGTCTGCATGGTTGAGTGAGTGTCTGCCTGGCTGAGTGAGTGTCTGCCTGGCTGAGTGAGTGTCTGCCTGGCTGAGTGAGTGAGTGTCTGCCTGGCTGAGTGAGTGTCTGCCTGGCTGAGTGAGTGAGTGTCTGCCTGGCTGAGTGAGTGTCTCTCTGCCTGGCTGAGGGAGTGTCTGCCTGGCCTGGCTGAGTGAGTGTCTGCCTGGCTGAGTGAGTGTCTGCCTGGCTGAGTGAGTGTCTGCCTGGCTGAGTGAGTCTCTGCCTGGCTGAGTGAGTGTCTGCCTGGCTGAGTGAGTGTCTGCCTGGCTGAGTGAGTGTCTGCCTGGCTGAGTGAGTGTCTGCCTGGCTGAGCGAGTGTCTGCCTGGCTGAGTGAGTGTCTGCCTGGCTGAGTGAGTCTCTGCCTGGCTGAGTGAGTGTCTGCCTGGCTGAGTGAGTGTCTGGCTGAGCGAGTGAGTGTCTGGCTGAGTGAGTGTCTGCCTGGCTGAGTGAGTGTCTGGCTGAGTGAGTCTCTGCCTGGCTGAGTGAGTGTCTGTCTGGCTGAGCAAGTGTCTGCCTGAGTGTCTGCCTGGCTGAGTGAGTGTCTGCCTGGCTGAGTGAGTGTCTGCCTGGCTGAGTGAGTGTCTGCCTGGCTGAGAGAGTGTCTGCCTGGCTGAGCGAGTGTCTGCCTGGCTGAGCGAGTGTCTGCCTGGCTGAGTGAGTGTCTGCCTGGCTGAGTGAGTGTCTGCCTGGCTGAGAGAGTGTCTGCCTGGCTGAGAGAGTGTCTGGATGGCTGAGGGAATGTCTGCCTGGCTGAGTGAGTGTCTGCCTGGCTGAGTGAGTGTCTGCATGGCTGAGTGAGTGTCTCTCTGCCTGGCTGAGTGACTCTGCCTGGCTGAGTGAGTGTCTGCCTGGCTGAGTGAGTGTCTGCATGGCTGAGTGATTGTCTGCATGGCTGAGTGAGGGTCTGCCTGGCTGAGTGAGTGTCTGCCTGGCTGAGTGAGTGTCTGCATGGCTGAGTGAGTGTCTCTCTGCCTGGCTGAGTGACTCTGCCTGGCTGAGTGAGTGTCTGCCTGGCTGAGTGAGTGTCTGCATGGCTGAGTGATTGTCTGCATGGCTGAGTGAGGGTCTGCCTGGCTGAGTGAGTGTCTGCCTGGCTGAGTGAGTGTCTGCATGGCTGAGTGAGTGTCTCTCTGCCTGGCTGAGTGACTCTGCCTGGCTGAGTGAGTGTCTGCCTGGCTGAGTGAGTGTCTGCATGGCTGAGTGATTGTCTGCATGGCTGAGTGAGGGTCTGCCTGGCTGAGTGAGTGTCTGCATGGCTGAGTGAGGGTCTGCCTGCCTCACCCTTGCTGATCTCCAGCTCTAGGGGGTAGTCGATGGCCTTGAGCAGCTTTTGCGAGCCGCCGGTTTTGTCGTAGACAAAGCGCTTGAGATGCAGCACGAGGACCGGCGGCAGCTCCTCCAGCGTGATGCGACGACACACCTCCACCTGCTCACACGCGCACGGAGGCACAGCGCACACGCACGTGCGTGGGAAAACGCACGGCACGCAGTGGGACGGTGCATACCCATGAGCTAACGATCACCCAGCGTAGACCTTAACAGACTGTTGGGGCAAGTGCCGATAGCGAGCAGCGCCTATGAAGGTCAGCACGACGCATGAAGGGGTGGGTGACCAACACCACGCCCCGGCCGCCTTTGCCTCCCGAGTGGCGATGTTTACACACCACACCAGGTCATAAGACACGCGCACACACAGACGCGCGCGCGGAAACACACAAAATCATCATGGCGATTGTGCCAGGCTAAGTTCACTCCGGGGCCATGTGAAGGGCTTAAGGCTCTCACAGGCATGTCACGGGAGAGGCCCAGATGCTATGCAAAGACACACACACACCGATACACGCACGCACACGCACGCCGCACACACCAGTCCATCGTACGCAAGCACAGTGGCCCACAGCACAGGGCAAGCAGCACAGGTGTCCGTGGCGAGAGACAGCGCGGGCGGTGAGGGCAAGGGCAGAACGGGGGTGGGAGGGAGAAGGGAAGGGGAAGGGGGGTGATCTCCATGCCGGCGGGGTCAGGGTTTTTTTTTATAAATAACTTTTTTAAACTATTTTTTATTTTACCAGGCAAGGCTCACTGAGCTATGTATCTTTTTTTCAGAAGCGACCTGGCCACAACTGATAGCTGAACGAAGTGGCTTATCAATCACGTGGAATTGTTTAGCAGCCAAATTCTCTGGACGACTGACACTGATTCTAAATGTGGAGGGGAAAAACCGAAGGAACCCGGAGAAAAATCCACGCGACCAGGCGAGGTGGTTAACATCACGACACCCTTAACAGGGACACGAGGGGCCCCGGTTCGGCCGTGATGGGCCCTCCCCCCGCCCGCCAGAGCCACGGCCGCGGCATCGCCACACCGAGCGCGTGCGGACATCACCGCCGAGAGGGAACCTCGCCAGGGCCCCCCTCTCGCTGGGGGCCCACGCTTGGCGCGGCTGGGTTCACACGCGAGCTTCAGTAAACACGGCCGCTCAGCCACGCAGCCTCCAACGCCGCGGAACGCAAGTCAAGTGCGCTGGGCGGTGGGTGTGGGGGGGGGGAAGTGGGGTGGGTGGGGTGGTGGGTGGGGTGGGTGGGGTGGGTGGGGTGGTGGGGGGGGGAGGGGAAGCAGGGTGGGTGGGGTGGTGGGGGGCGCGCTGTCAAGATGGCACGCGGACGCCAGGGTGAACCTCCGCTCGGTGAACAGACCGCGCGCAACCGAGCAAGCGACCCGAGTTTCATTGCCCGCTCACGGCCAACACCACTGACGATTATTCTGAACCGGTCCTGGGCCTCCCCTAGGTCGACACAGCTTCAAATGAGTACCTGGTGCGGTGTGTAAACATCGCCACTGGGGAGACAAAGGCGGTCGGGGGTGGTGCTGGCAACCCACCGCCCTCGTGTGCCGTGCCGGCCTTCGTAGGTGTTACTCGCTAACAGCACTTGCCCCGACATTATATTAGGGCAAATACTCGCGACAACGGTGGCGAGTATTTGAACCGGTCCCGGGCCTCAGCTACTCAACGAGTACCTAGTGCGGCGTGCGCAAACTACAGCAGCGCTGGGAAGACAAAGGTGGCCGGGCGTGGTGTTGGCCACCGAGCCCCTCGTGCGCTCGCCGCGACAGCACTTGCCCCGACGGTGCGTCGCTGGCGATGCCATGGAGGGGAAGGGAGGGAGTTTGTCTGCGGTTACCTCCTGCCGGTTCTTGGTGGTGTACCCTTGCACGGCCTCGCGTGCCACCAAGCCCTCGAGCGCGTCGCGCAGCGTCCACACGCGCTCCGCGCTCACGTCCAGTGGCAGCGTGAAGAACGGCTGCAGCGTCGCCGACTCCTTCACTCCCGCCTGGTACACGGCCGACCTGCGCGCACGCACGCACGCAGGCACGCACACACGCACGCACACACGCACGCACGCAGGCACGCACACACGCACGCACACACGCACGCAGGCACGCACGCACGCACGCACACACACACACGCACGCACGCAGGCACGCACACACGCACGCACGCACGCACACACACACGCACGCACGCACACACACACGCAGGCACGCACACACACACACGCACGCACACACGCACGCAGGCACGCACGCACACACGCACACACACACGCACGCACACACGCACGCAGGCACGCACGCACACACGCACACACACACGCACACACACACACACACGCACGCACGCACGCAAAGACCGCCACAGTGTAGCATTTAATGGACTGTCGGGCTCGAGTGCTGTTGACGGACAACATTGCTGGTCGTTTGCGGGAATCGAACTTTGTTCGCCCGGTTCATAGAACGGTTGTGTTAACGAGTACATTACGCAGAACACACACACACACCCGCGCGCACACACACCGAGACACGCACACAAGGCACCGCGGAAAGCGGTCGTCGCGTTTACCCAGAAAACCGCCCCAACGTCACGTGACACGCACGGGCCGGCACAACGACCCAGCGCAGTCGGCCGGGGAAGAGGAGCTCGGCTGAGAGGTGGTGGTGGTGGAGGTGAGGTGGAGGGGAGGGTGAGGGACCCACCTGATGCATCCACCGAAGATGTCGGTGATGGGCGAGCGCACGAACTCGGCGGAGCGCGTGATGGCCGAGCGGTTGCGCGGCCCGACCTGCTCCCACTCCTCCTCCTCCTCCTCCTCGCCACCCTTCTCGTTGTTGGCACGCTGGCCATGACCATCGCTGTCCTCCAGCTGCAACCCTCGGCCATTACCATGGGCACCACGGGGCCCACCGGCCTCCGCATCCCCCTCGGGGCAGCCGTCAGAGCTGGCCCCATCGGAGGCCACGCCGTTTGTCGCAGCTCCTAGCAGAGGAAGGGGAAGCACCAGCGGGGGTCGGTCAAGCGCCGCACACGTCAGCTTTTCAAGAGGAGGTGGTCCCGGTGTCTGTGCGTGTACGACTCTCTGTGTACGTCAATTGTATTGAGGAACTGTGTGTTGTTGTCTAGGTGTGGTCTGGGACTGTATTTGCTGTTAATTCGCTGCCTTGCCGTTTTGATGACCGTGCGTACATGTGTTTACGTGTCCGTGTGTCCTCGTATCTGCGTGTCCTGGTATCTAGCTGTGTATTTATCCAAGTGTTAGTGCAACCCGATGTCAGTGTCCCTTTGTCCTGGTGTATCCTGGTGTCCCGAGCACATCTGAGCATCCGCGTGACCCCGGCGCGCGTCTGATGCTCACCGTCGGCGCTGTCCAGCCGGCGCAGCGACAGCATCTCGTCGTGCAGCCCGTTAATCACAAAGCCCAGAAACTCCTCCGCATCCTCCTGCCGACCCTGTGGGGGACGGGGCACAGGTCACGCGCTCATCAGCACCGGTGGCGAGCGATCGGCACCAGGCAACCGCGCGCACGCAAAACACGCGCACACACAAACGCAAGCGCCTGAACGTGCACGGCCAAAGACGTACGCGTAACGCGCGCATCACACGTCACACGCACGCGTCGCACCTTGTCGCACAAGCTGGACTTGACGATTGACAGCAGCTTGTAGATGAAGGCCGGCTCGAAGGGCGAGCCCACGCGAAGGTCTTTGCTCTTCTCCGGAGGTCCAGCTGAAGAAGGGAGGGAAGCTCAGTGTGGCGAGTCCGCAGCTACGGCTGTTAACCCTTTGCCATTCCGATGACGTACACGCACACGTACGTCATCGGAGTAAAATATTTATAAACCTTCTTGGTTCTTTCGGTAAAGTCACGTAGAATGGAAATAATAAAATAATAAAAATAAAACATAATAAAAGATGCTTAATTTTTTTTCTTTTATTATTTCCATTCTACGTGACTTTACCGAAAGAACCAAGAAGATGAATCCCTGCAGTCACGAAAGCTTAAAATCGAAATATTTAGAAACGTTCACACAACGCCGTGCGGGAGGCCGTGTGGGCGAGTTCGGCGTCAGCCATTACACAGTGCGGTCGTGTCGCCGTACTTCTCCGCGGCGATACGCCTCTCCAGGCAAAATAAGCGCCGAGCCGATCGCGCGCTCCGAGATTCAGCGGCGAGCGGCGACGCCACCCTTCGACTTAAGAGACGACTCGGCGCGGGAAAGGGGTTAAGTGTCGGCGATCTGTTCATTAACGCTTGGGTGGAGGAGGGCGTAGGATACAAAGTGGCAGTTTACGCAGGCGGCGATCCGACCCAAGAGTCAAATTAAGAAGGAAGAATCATCAGGGTCATTGTGGGGAATGAATACCCTTTAACGGGCTGCAGAGGGCACCGAAGAAGAATCGATTCTGTAAACGATCGTCAAAAACGTGATCATCGATTGACAACCCGAGTGCAACCGAGTGGGGCGTGAGCAACCGGGCACACGGCCAAGCGGCTCGACTCGACATCTGTGCAAAACAGCTTCACAGCTCGCCGGATTTGTCCGGGACAAATAAAGATTCCGATTCTGAACAAATCCCCCAACTGGCAAACTATACCCAACTGTGAAACGTAGCGCCTCCGTGCGAGCCTCGCACTCTAAGAATGGCACGAATGCCAGGCGCACGAAACTAGCAGCGCGCCGCCGCGTGTGGCGTGGCGCCACGCAGGCCGTGTCGGTGGCGCCACCCGCTGGCGATGTTCGACGCCACGCGACTCACCGGTCTTGGGTTTGGATGGCGGCAGCATCGATCCGTACTCCTTCATGAGCCGGACACTGGAAACACACGCACACACACACACGAGACGTTACATTCGCGCGCACACACACACACGCACACACGCGTGCGTGCGTGCGTGCGGGAAATTCTCATGTTCTGAAGACGCTTCAGTCTACTTCACTATCACTCCCCGCATACAAAGATCCTCCGCCGTGTAGCCTTAACAAACTGTTGGGGCAAGTGCTGTTAGCGAGCACCTATGAAGGCCGGAATGGTACACGAGGGGGTGGGTGGCCAGCACCACGCCCGACCGCCTTTGTCTCCCCAGTGGCGATGTTTACACACCGCACCAGGTACTCATTTTGAGGCTGAGTCTACCTAGGGGAGGGGCCCAGGACTGGCTCAGAATAACCGTCACTGTGGTGTTTGGCCGCGAGCGGGAATCGAACTCGGGTCGCCGGGTTCGTCGTGCAGCACGCTAACCGCTGCGCCACCGCTCCCCACACTCGCAAACGTGCATGTGCACCTGCATGTTTGTTACCCATGGTCAGATGTGGGTACGTGCCACCCCCCCCGCCATCCACCTCCCGTCACCGCAAAAACGAAGTTTCCCCACCTGTTACGAGCGAGCCTCTATGAAGGCCGGCATGACACGCTAGGGGAGTGAGTGGCCAACATTATGCCCCCGTGCTCATGTTTTTTTTCCCACAACACACCAGATACTCGTATAGCAGAGGTCGCAACCGGGTACCCGATACCCGTACCCTACCCGATACCCGGCTACCCGTACCCGGCCGGGTACGGGTACCCGTTTGCGACCCTGGTGCGGCCGGGTACGGGTACGGGTAGGCCGTGAGTCACTGGTGAGTCACCGTTTGTCACTCATTTCGGGTATGATACGGGTACGGGTAGGGAACGGCTAGCCGTACCCGTCCGGGTACGGGTACGGGTACCCATTTGCGACCCTGGTGCGGCCGGGTACGGGTAAGGAATCAAAACCCGTTTGCGACCTCTGTCGTATAGGGCCGAGTCGACCTGGGGAAGCCCCACGACCGGTTCATATTCTAGTCGCCGATGTTGGCCGTGAGCGGGAATGTCGCCGGGTTTCACCGCTCCGCTCGGTAACCTCGCCAGATCGCCTCCAACCACAACCGCCCCCCTCCCCGTCCCACGCCCCACGCTTCTCTGCGCACACTCACAACGCGTCCAGCATGGGCGTGGCGCTGGCGGGGCGCTCGCCGTCGCCATACAGGGGCAGCGCGCGCAGCAGGTGGTAGAGCGGCGCGCAAGCGACAAGCACCTGCAGGGTCTGCGCACACGGTCAAGGTCACAACCAACGACAACGAATCCCCCTCCATCCAACACACACCACCCCACACCCCCCTCCCCGAAAAGCCATAACTTAACTTGTATTTAAGGGCTGGTCTTTTGGAATTTTTCCTCACTTGATGCGGTAGATTTTAGCTGTGACGGTCCCACCTGATGACGGAGACTTGTGTTGCCTCCGAAACGTCGTGATTTATTATTTTATTTCTATTATTACTTCTATAAATTTTATTTTAATTTTTTTACCTACGTGACTTTACCGAAAAAGCCTAAGCGTATGAATCCTTGCAGTCACGCAAGCTTCAAATCTAGAACCATAACAGACTGTTGGGGCAAGTGCCGTTATAGCGAGTAGCGCTTATGAAGGCCGGCACTGTGGCACACAAGGGGGTGTGGGGTGGCCAACACTACGCCCGGCCACCTTTGTCTCCCCAGTGGTGATGTTTACACCCCACACCAGGTACTCAATTTAGGTTGAGTCGACCTAAGGGCAGGCTTATGAACGGTTCAAATAATCGTCACTTGTTGTAACCGTGAGAGGGTATCGAACTCGGGTCGCCGGGTTCGTAGCGCAGCGCGCTAACCGCTACACCACCGCTCCCTACACACTTGCGCGCACTCACACACACCTACACAGACGCAAATGTCTCCCCAGTGGCGATGTCTTCACATCGCGCCGGGTACACGGGAGGGGGGTGCCGTGCCGGCCTTCATGTGCGGCTGTCCGTATGCCTGTCTCGTCTATGTTTGTCTGCTGGTGTGGATGGGTTTGGCATTGCCAAGGATACGGAGTTGATGTAGCACCAGTTGCCCCGATTGATCAGCCCGCGTGGTTGCACGGAGACCGGCTTGTAGGACAACGGCGTCAACGACAGGAGCTCTGAACACACACGCGCACACACAAATACACAAAAACAAAGATCCCCCGTGTAGCCTTCAACAAAACTGTCGTCGAGGCTTTTTGTAATGCCTTTACTAACAGATTGTCGTGGCAAAAGTGCCGTTAGTGAGCACGTATGCAACAACGACAACTGCCATTCGCCACTATGTGGCGGTGACGTACGGCGCTTGTGCCAGGCTCTGTGCACTTTGAGGCCGCGTGAAGTGTCGAAAACTCACCGGCAGCAGGTCACGGGACAGACGCGAGTGCTATGTGCACACACAAAGATAAAGTTCCCCATATAGCCTTAACAGACTGTAGGGGCAAGTTCGGTTAGCGAGCACCTATGAAGGCCGCAACGGTACACGGAGGACCCAGAGAAAAATCCACCATGGAAGCGGTGACCTCTGGATCGCAAGGAGGTCCCCCCGCCCCACCCCACAATCTTCATCGGCAAGGAGCCTCACCGGCTATCCTGGCGGCACAGGCGTCCTCGGCCACCGACACGGGCCCAGCTTTGTGCGACGGCGCTGTCTGCGGCACGGGCGCCTCCTGCGACCCCGGGCTCCTTTCCCCCCCCGCCGCCGCCTTGTAGTCCCCGGCGGGCTGGTCGACGCGAACGGCGGCGCCGGGCCCCGGTGACGGCGCGGCTGGCTTGCTGGCACTGAAGAGGCTGGCCCAGGTCTTGACGCCGGGGAGCGCCGGCGGCTGTGGCCTGGCGTCGTGAGCCGCTGCGTCGCCTGCAGCAGTAGATTTCCCCGCGACAACAGCAGCAGCAGCAGCAGCAACGGCCGGTGCCTCTCTGCTGTCAGCACCAGCTGATGGCTCTCTCCCTGCAGCAGTAACGGCTGCTGCTGGCGCCGGTCTCCCTGCAGGAGCAGCAGGCGCTTCTCTTCCTACCGCGCTCGCTTGAGCATCTTTCGCCGGAGCAACGGCCGCTGGAGCATCCCTCCCTACGGCGGACGCCTCGGTGAGGCAGGACGAACCACCGTGAGCAAGGGTCGGCGTGTGCGGCCGTGGGTCCAGGGAGGCCGCGGCCGGCACCGACACCGCCGGCCGACCGCCTCCGCCGACGGTAGCGGCGGTGCCGCCGGCCGGCGCCGCGTTCGTGTTCGCGCCGGGCCTCGCCGGTGCCGTCTCCACGCCGTTGAGCTGCGCCGAACCTTTCCGGGCTTCGCCGCAGCGCGGGGCGTTGGGCGCCACCGCCGCCACGGGCACCACCTGCTCCTCGCGCGGCCGAGCCGGTGCCGGCGCGTTGCCGGCAGCGCCGCTCGCGCGCTGCTGCCGATCGGCGGCAGCCGGGGGCAGCGTCACGACCTCGGACAGCGCTGGCATGGCGGGGCCGAAAGAGATCGGGGCGATGGTGGCCATCGGCCTGGGGAGCTTGGCGGTGGCGTCGCCGGGCGCCGAGGACGAGCGCCGGTCTCCAACAGGTGGCGCCATCGGTGCCAACGCGGCGCCGTCCCGTAGCAGCGCCGCCCTGGGCACGGTGCGCGCGTTGGTGAACACGACGGGCGGGCTCTCGCGCTGGCGCCCGCTCACGTCCGCAAAGTTGGTGTCGCCGCCGAACTTGAAGCTGCCGCCAGTGCGGATGGCGCTGACGGGGAGCTGGTGGGCGCCTCGTGTGGCCAGCATGATCAAGCTGCTGCTGCTGCTGGTGCTGTTCCCAACCTGCTGTGGCTGCTGCTGCTGCGGCGTTGGCTGCGGCTGTTGCTTTGGCTGCGGCTGCTGCGGCTTCTGCTGCAGGCACAGCGTCGGTTGCTGCGGCTGTGCGGCAGGCGCCTGCGGCACCGGCGCCACCAGCTGCACGGCCGCCTGCGGCGCGACGGACATCACGACCGGCGGCGTGCGCTGGGGGAGCACCAGCAGGGGCACCGTCATGGGCACCGTCATGGGCACCGTCAAGGGCGCCGTCATGGGCGCCGTCGAGGGCACAACCGGCACCCCCGGCACAGCCGCCATGCCCAGCTGGTTCACCAACAGCGCCTCAACGGGCAGCCCCTGCGGGCCGTTCATCAGCATCATCATCACCACCGGCGGCGGCGGCTGGCCCTGCGGACCGCCGATGCCCGGCAATTCGGTCGGCTGAGCGGCGCTCTGCGGCGGGGCCGGCGGGGCGGACGGCACCGGCGGGAGCGCGGCGGCCGGCGGCACCACCGGCACGGGCCGCTTGCAGAGCGGCGCCGGCTGCTCGGTGGGTTCGGCGGGACGGGGCACCGGCACGGACGCCTCGGGTGGTTGTCGGCGCTGCGGCTGCAGATCCTGCGATGGGGGGAGCGGCGAGGAGGAGAGCTGGCCCTGGTGGGGGGGGGGCCGCCCCCTGCGGCGGAGGCGGGGCGAAGGGGGCGTCCGGAGAGGCCTCGTCGCCGTCGTCGGCACACGACATGCCGTTCATCGCGCCGGTGCCTGCGGGCGGAGAGCGCGCGTGAACGGAGCGCGGGCCAGAGAGCGTGCCGCTCTAGCAAGCGCAGCGGTCAGCGCCTCGCGCCATGGACCCGGCGACCCGAGTTCGATTCGCTCACGACCAACACCAGGATTATCTGAACCGGTTCTGAGCCTCCCCTAGGTCAACTTAGCCTCAAATGAGTACCCGGTGAGGTGTATAAACATCGCCACTCGGGAGACAAAGGCGGCCGGATGTGGTGCTGCCCCTAGTTACTACTATGATGAGCCAAGAATGTCTGTGTGTAACGCGCGTGACGTCACTCCACATGCCGCGCCCCCCAACAGCAGCGGTACGGGCCAGCGTGTACCAGCGTGTACCAGCGTGTACCAGCGTGTACCAGCGTGTACCAGCGTGTACCAGCGTGTACCAGAGTATACCAGCGTGTACCAGAGTGTACCAGCGTGTACCAGCGTGTACCAGAGTATACCAGCGTGTACCAGAGTATACCAGCGTGTACCAGCGTGTACCAGCGTGTACCAGAGTATACCAGCGTGTACCAGCGTGTACCAGAGTATACCAGCGTGTACCAGCGTGTACCAGCGTGTACCAGAGTATACCAGCGTGTACCAGCGTGTACCAGAGTATACCAGCGTGTACCAGCGTGTACCAGCGTGTACCAGCGTGTACCAGCGTGTACCAGCGTGTACCAGAGTATACCAGCGTGTACCAGCGTGTACCAGCGTGTACCAGAGTATACCAGCGTGTACCAGCGTGTACCAGCGTTTACCAGATAACCGTGTCATGAGCAGCGGAGTGCATCGCCGTGGTGTCCCCTTCACACCCGATCGTTGTGTGCCGCCGTGCGCGTTGCTGCGAGCGCCAACTGTGGGTACCGGCGCGTGTGGCGCCCGTGCGTGGCGTGGCGCGTGGCGCCCGTGCCCCTCACCGTCCTGGTAACCGTAGTAGCCGGGGGGCCGTTTCTTCTTGTTCCGCCGCTCCCGCGGGCCGCCCGAGCTGCGACTGGAACCATCGCCGTTCCCGTCCGCGCCGGCTGAGACCGTATGGAGAGAGAAGGGAGAGAGGTTTCATGATGCCATGACGGTCAAGTATCGGTGGTGCCTGCGCTCCTGTGCACACGAGCACGTGGGCTTGCACATACACGCGTGCTTGTGCGCGTGCGTTCACGCGTGCGTGCGCGTGCGCCGTCGCACCTTCGCCGGCGCTCATCTCGTCGCCGTTGTTGAACGCCGGCAGCGGCTGCAGCAGCACGACGGGCGCCGTGTGGGCGCTGCCAAAGAATGCGGTGGCCGTCGGCGCCAGCCCCACGGGCAGGGCGTGGACCGGCACCAGCGGCCGCGGCACCACGACCGGCGCCGCTTCCGCGCCGGCAAGGGCCGCCTGCGATGGCACGAACAGGGGCAGCCGCAGGGCGGCGGTCGGCACCGGGTGGCCAAACGTCAGCGGGGCAGCCGGGCCCATCGACGGCGCCGCCGCGTGAACGGAGCCGTTGGGCGGCGGCGGTGGCGGCGGTGCCGGGTCTCCTGTCAGAGGAGCGGCAACGGCGGCGGCCGCGGCGGCGTCGGTCCGGCAAGCGATCATCGGCGCCGGCGGGAACGGTGGCGGGGCCGGCTGGCGAGGGAAGGAGGTGGCGGGCTGGTCGAGCGGCAGGCAGAACTCGGGGGCTCGTGGGTTGAGCGTGCTGGGCCCCCCCGCCTCATCAGGAGGGGAGCCCTCGACCGAGTTGTCCCCACCGTTGCTGCTCGCGAGCCCCCTGGCCGGCTCGGAACAGTCGCCCCCTGTGAGGACAGGGCAGAAGCCAGGTTAAGGCTGTGTCACGATTCATCGTCGTGGTCGCGTGGATTTTGCTCACGACTGGACGAAGGTCTACCCCCCGGAGCCGTCGTCACCTCTCGTGGTCTCGCGATAAAATTAACAATCCACAACAACTCCTGAGAACGAGCCGATTTGATGGCTCCGTTTGTCTGTGCTGGGTATCGTCTCGCTACAGTGGGGAGATGCTAACTGCCTCGCCTGGTTTTCAGGATGTTGTGGGTTCGATCCAGACCCTGAAGCATGTATATATGGAGTTACATTATCAGAGTTATGTTTTTTTGTTTGCATTATGACTGCAGGTATTGTGGTCTATGCAAACATGACTCCTTGTAAAAAAGGTGTCAGTTTTGTTGTCAGATAAAAGGGTAAAAAAAACAATTATCATATTTTTTACTGGCAAATGAGGCTCCGATGGTGTAAATCGTTACTTTTCTTAACAGTCTGAACGCCATTCACTTGGCCTTCACCGAAAGCCACGAGTCACACTTTCCACGCCTCAACGTCACTCCAAGCGGGCGCATCTCCACGCTTCATTACGCATGTAACAATTCACCCAATTGCCAATTATCACTTGGCAGATGCGCAACTGCGAATAAAAATTCATTCTCGCCACGGACACGTTTGTTATTCACGCCATTTGTTACGGCGCAACACCATCACAAAAGGCGCTACACGTTTCACAGACGGGTATTGTCGGCAGTAGTTTTGGAAACACGTAGAACTTCCTTCGCACCGGACGTAGCCAACCGTGCTTGTCGGAGGTTGCAGCAGGGAGTGATGCTGCTTTGTATTTTGCGGATACAAGGGTGTTTCGCTGACGATGACGCTCATTGGATCACGTGTGTAAACATTACTTTGTTCAACCACTTAATCAAAAGCTAGCGCGCTCAACGAAACCCTACTAGCTGCACGACGAACTTTTGTCAGTTAAAGCTATTCCAGGGCATCCCTCAAACGTACGACTGGCACCGTCAGTCATCCGTACACCACGTCAACGGCAAAGAAAAGCCCCCAAAAATAAACCAAAGCGACACGTGCTTGTTTGTCTTACCAGTATGGCCTGTCGCATCATCATCGTCCGTGTCTTCCGAGCATGGAGGAAGCTGCCCCAAACACAAAAAAAGTTGAGAGGAAGCTGTTAAAATCGGCATTTCATTTGCAAGCGGTGTGAGAATTAAAAAAAGTCAACAATTTCTGTAGATATAGAAATAGGTTTTTACCCTTTTAACTGGCAACAAAACTGACACCTTTATACAAGGGATCATGTTTCCATTAACCACAACACTTGCAGTCAACATGCAAACAAAAAGACAACTCTGATAATGAATGCACTGTCCTTGAAATTGATTGGTCCACACCCGAGACAGCTTTTCTTAGAGCCTAGTCTCACATGGTGTTAGACCAGATGACGCCAAAGGCGCACAACTCAAAGACAACGCACCATCAGAGTATTGAGAGCTCGGGGTGAAGCATTTACATTAATTTCTGGAGATTACGAGAGAAAAAAATACCCCATCACAGCAGGGAAAACAATGTCAATAACTGAGAGAACAGCAATTCCTTTACCGTGGCCCACCATTGCTGGGAGTCCAACACTCCTTTTCATTCACACTGGCTCATCTCGTAAAATCAGTGTCACTTTGTGGTTGAAGTTAACAGTGATTGCCCTATGAATAGACTCCGCTCTGCCCAAGATTAGTGGCTTTTCCACCTGGCGCAGGAGCTGTAAACGGGGGATAAGCGCTGCTGCATTAATTCTCAATTCACTTCCACTGCCCCCGTTTGTTTGGGGTTGCCTTCCCTCGGCAATCCAGTGCTGCTGACGACGAACTATCCAATGGTCAGGGCTCAAGACCTTCCTTTTTGCCTCTGCCTACGACTGCCTCTCTCTCTCTCGCTCCCTCAACCACTGTTTAAGTACAGCATCTTGGGATGTGGTCACGTGTAGATGCTACGTAAATCCACATTGTATTGTATAGACTAGCACTCGGGTGTCACGCACGTCTTGTGTGCAAAGTGCAAACAGTGGCAGCAGCAGCAGCACTTTATCTCCAATTCTCTGTTGAAATGCCGGAGACGCATGGCTTAAACGAACGACTGTGCGTGCGTGCCATTGTGCACACACACACACACGGACTGCACTTGAGAAGGTAGTCGGGGACCTCTGGGGTACTCACCTCCACGGAAATGTGCGAGTTCTGGAAGTATTGTTGCACCTCTTCATGGCTGAACTCCCCGAAAATATACTGAGGGAGAGAAAAGACACCAATTTGCACGTGGGCTTCACAGTCACACAATAAACGGAAGTTTGCCCTTGCAAGTATTCAATTAGCAGTACATAGTAATTGGGTAGCGGTCTGGGCAAAACGCTGTGGGGTTATTTGCAAATAGCCCTCTTCACTCTGGATTGTCTCCACGTTTTGGGAGCCAGTTGTTAACAGGGCGAATGCGTAATAGCAACACAACGTTATCCTATAGTCTTCTTCACATTGGAGTTGAAGTGGGCTCCCCCCCCCTCCTCCTTTATGGATGGATTGACGGAGCTCATGCGTAAAGAGTGTTACAATTCATCACCGTCATAGAACAACAAGGCGTGGAGAGGGGGGGTTGTGGGGACCGCTGGGTCAAGGCCTCCGCGAGCCACCGTCATCTGTTATTGTTCCTTCGGAGAAACAATCCACCTGGCTCCTCCTGTGCACGTGCTCCTATGTCCACGGTGGACGTCCTCTCGAGTGCCGTGAGTCTCAACCACTGCGTCGTTTGGATAAGAGGAGGCCGGGTGAGCTGGCGTCACACGTTCAAGCATTTTTACAACTAAAAAATAACCGGCCAAAATTACTTCAACTGCGTAAATGCCACACACGGCAGCATTTCCTCTTAGTGGCAGACTCGTTTGTAAAACACGTCTTCGTTCGAGCCTTGCGCTATGAAAACGGTGTCCCACTCATGCGGGATCCGTTGTCCTTACCAACCTTCTCCACGCTGCCCTGTCATGCGCCATCTCTCATTCCGCTCCAATTTACCACGCACGGTGCAAAACACCGTGCGTGGTAAATTGTTACAATAAAATATTTTGGTTAAGCCGGTGTCTGTTTTGGTGCAAGGGCCTGGCATCTCAACAGACTCCTCTCCCCACCCACGTGAAGAGCTCTTTCCTACGGCTGGAGCAATCAACAACAATAATGAAACCGCCTGAGAAGAGAAAACGTGGCAGGCAAGATTTTGGGCAATGCCACTTCTTCATATCTGTCAACCCCTTATCGGTGCCAACCATATTACAGACCAATTCAGACCTTATTGATCACCCCGTGCCCCCTTGTAAATCTCAACGTTCATCCTACAAAGTCCCATCACAAGGGAGAAACACAAACAAAATAGACAAAAAAAAAAAGTTTTTGCCCGCATTGAAATGGCTGTACGCCGTATTGACTTGAAAACTCAATTTCCCGATACAAAAATATGGGGGTAAACCGTATGGGTTGTTGACAGCGCCGCTTCTTTCTTGCGCATGAAAAAAGGTGATAGGCCGCCACCGCTGCTGGTGACGCAACCAACACGGGGCTTCAACTCATTCAGGATGAGTCACTTCAAACCAAAAGTGCTGAGTAACTCCATGGTTACTCAGCATTTTTTGGGCTTGCAGAGAGGTTTACCGTCAAGTCACCTCAACAGGTATTATTCGGTCGCAGGCTTGGTGAAGAGAGCAGGGCTCATCAAAAACGGGAAGGGGGAGCGAATTAAGAGGGGATTGATACTAAGGGGTTAATCAGGATAGTGTGGGTGGTGCGGTGGAGTAGTGGTTCACGCACCGCACCATCAATTCGACAAAACCAAAATTCGATTCCCGGCCACGGCGAAACATCAGCGGCGGGTGGACATGAATTCCATCACAACTGTGATTGTGTAATTCGTAAGCGTCTATCCATTGCTGGGCGAAGGTCTCCCCCCATGCGGTCGCTATCCCTCGGGGTCCAGTGCTGCTGCTACCATCTCACTGCCACACGTCCTGAAATCTTTGCTCCACCGCCATGGAGGTCCATCCTCATGGGATGACCTCTCGACTTGTGGCTGCCACTCTCACTCCAAACGTCGTGATTTTTATTTTGATTTTACTTTTATTAATTTAAATTTTTTACCTACGTGACTTTACCGAAAAAAACCTAAGAATATGAATCCTTGCAGTCACGAAAGCTTCAAATCTAGAACTCTCACTCCACATCACCGGCCTCGTCCATCAGCCATCATCATCGTCCTCCTATCGAGCGGTGATTTAACCTACCCATTCATTGATTCTCTTTACATTTCTTAGAGGTGGGAAATGCCCCTCCTGGACATGTGTGAATAAAATAAGCTTCATAGCTCATCGGATTTCCTCAGGTATAAAATAAATATTCTGATTCAGCATCGGGCCAAATGTTCTCAATGGCCATACAAACTCGTTAACGCCGCAACTCTGTCGCTTACGCCCATATGTTAATCGTCGCAAGCCAAGGCGCCCACCAACCCCCTTTGCATGTACGCCCGTTCACTGCATCGTACCCCGTGTGCGAATTGGTTTGGTCTGGCATCGTTTTCACAGTCGACGCCGCCTCTCGATTCTGTATTCACTTTGCCTCTCAAACGCGTCTCGAGACAATCTCGACCATTAGCCGAGTTAGAAGGAGGGTGAGGGAAATGATAGGCCAAAGGCTCTGACGAAACCCCTTGTAAGTGATTTGGTTTAACCGGCTGTAATGTTATCCACGGCCACACCTCGCCTAATATAGTCACTTTCCCTTCCTCGCTAAATGACACGCTTGCACAGTACAACACATTTAAAGTGCAATTTCGTCGTCTTTACTTAAACCCTCATCGATTGCATCGATTGCAGATTTGTTCACGGGGGGAGTCTCGATTCGACAAATTAAAAATGCGTTTTTAAAATATTGTGGGTTTTTTTTTGTTCCGCTGAACTACGTTGGCAGTGGGTTGGGCCCACAAAGCAGCAACGTGTAGCCCCAAAAGAACGAGGCAAAACGTGTTGACCTGCGTTGCGTTATGCGTGTCCCCGATGTGGCGGCTCTTGCAGCAAATCGGAAGGCAAATGCCGCCCTCTGCATCTGCCTCAAAAGAAACGCGGTGATATTTTTTATTTTGTCCGTCTGGTGGACAACTCAAATCACCCTCGGACGCGATCGGAAATCATCGCTCCCTCTCCTTTGGGCCGCCACTCCCACCACCAGCCAGCCCCTCGTCCCATCGACCCCCCTCGTCTCTCCCCGAGCCCCCCACGAATGCGTGCCCCCCTTTACCCCATCACTTGGGGGGGCAATGCGCTCCCTCTCCTTTGGGCCGCCACTCCCACCACCAGCCAGCCCCTCGTCCCATCGACCCCCTTTCGTCCCCCCCCGCCATCTCCTCCAGCCCCCCACGAATGCGTGACCCCCTCTTTACCCCATCACTTGGGGGGGAGATGCGCTCCGTCCTTTGGGCGGCCACTCGCACCCCCGCCACCAGCCAGCCTCGTCCCATCGACCAACCTCGGTCCCCCCTCCTCCTCCATCACCACCACCACCACTTCCCCCTGGCCACGCACTCGGCCCACCGCACAAACCACCGCGCGTGGCGAGAAGTCCCCCTCGACCGTCCGGCGCATCTCACAGACGTTCCACGCAACAACCACCACCACCACCAAGCGAACACCACCCGGGGGTGGGCAGATAGAGCTTCGTCCTCGGCTTCCTCTTCCCTCGACGAGACGAGGCAACGCGCTTGCCCCGAAGCGGCCCTCCTCTATGCGCGTGGCCTACTCACGCCGAGTAACCCGACAGCAGCCGGAGCTCTCCTCTCGCTCCCTTCCCTCACCGCCTCGAGCCTCCACCGCCGTCGGGTGTGGGGGGAGTGGGTGGTCGTCAGAGACGCCGCGTTGCCGGTCCGCGTGCGTGCGTGCGTGCGTGCGGTTTTTATAGTTACCTTCGCGCCGCTCTCCATGTCGATGTCGTGCACCTCGCTTCGTGCGCCGCCCGCCTGAGCGCACCGCACGCTTACCCCGCGGTCGCCATTGTCGAGCGGAAGAGACCCCCACCCCACCAACCACCCCCCCCTCCCTCGTTTCGGGTCACGTGACGCGGAAAAGGGGCGTGGTTGGGAACGCCGAGAGCGGTGCGCACGCGCAAAAGTGTCAACATCCGGGGTTTTCGCGCCGTGTGTGCAGAGGGGAGGGGGAGGAGAGTGTGCGCGCGCATGCGTGTCAGTGTCGACATCCGGGGCTTTGTGGGGGGAAGAGAAGGGGGGTGGAGAGACGGGGGGGGGTGCGGGGGGTTCAGGGGTCATGGGACCGCCAAGGCGGAAGTGGAACCGCGCACCGGAAACGGGCAGAAGCTGCGCGTCTTTTACAACATCACCACCATCAACACCATCAACATCACCACCATCAACATCTTCACATCATCATCACCACCATCAACATCTTCACATCAACATCACCGCCACCACCATTGCTAAGGCTACATCGTCATCACATCGAAAACATTAACATTACATCCACTATCACACCTCCCCCCCCCCTCATAATTGTAATCAACTCTTCATCGGCACCATCACCCCATCATCAGCATCGCTATCCCTTCATCACCGATACCACTACATCATCATCATCATTGCATCCTCATCATCATCATCACGTTGTCTGCAACCTCGTCACGGTCCTCACGCCGCAGTCGCCTGCAACCGCGCTTCGCTGGGCCCGCGTCTTTCGCGGGAGACGGAGACGGAGCGGATGGTGAGAACAAGTCCCGTGTTCCCCTGGAACCGTGTTCCCCCCTCCCCAATGTCCCCCCTCCCTCTCTGTGTACCCCCTCCACAATGTCCCCCAACCCCCCCCCCCTCCCCAGTGCCCCCCTCCTCCAGTCTCACCCCTCTCTGTGTACCCCCTCCCCAGTGCCCCCTCCCCAGTGCCCCCTCCTCAGTCCCCCCCCCTCTATGTCCCCCCTTTCCAGTGCCCCCCTCCCCCAGTCCCCCCCCCGCTCTGTGTACCCCCTCCTCAGTCCCCCCCCCCCCTCCATGTCCCCCCTCCCCAGTGCCCCCCTCCCCAGTGCCCCCCTCCCCAAACAGACAGTCCCCCACCGGACCATCTGACTCATTAGAAGGCCAATGTAGACAAATTATTATCGAGGCTTCACTCCCCGCCCCCCCCCTCGTTTCCTATGCGTGCATTGTCAGAAGACCCCCCACATGCAAGCGAACGCATTTGGGTTAACCCCCCCCTCCATGCGTACGGACTAAATGGATGGCCCCTTACCCAGTGATCTCACTCCCCGCGATTCCCCCCTCCCTCCGTGCCCCCCCTCCCCATGCCCCCCACCGGTGTTTGCCATCCCCATGTTGTGTTTCTCCTCTTCATGTTGCCCCCTCTTCCAGTTGTCCCCTCCCTGCCCCCCCCCCCTCTGCGTGGCCCCCCCTCTGCGTGCCCCCCCCTCTCCGTGCCCCCCCCTCTCCGTGCCCCCCCCTCTCCGTGCCCCCCCCCTCTCCGTGCCCCCCCCTCTCCGTGCCCCCCCCCCCTCTCCGTGCCCCCCCCCTCTCCGTGCCCCCCCCCTCTCCGTGCCCCCCCCTCTCCGTCCCCCCCCTTTCTCCGTGCCCCCCCCCTCTCCGTGCCCCCCCCTCTCCGTGCCCCCCCCTCTCCGTGCCCCCCCTCCCTGCCCCCCCCTCCGTGCCCCCCCTCCCTGCCCCCCCCCCTCCGTGCCCCCCCTCTCCGCGTATTCCCCTTCCCCCCAGGTTCCCCGTCTTACCCCCTCTCCTTCCTCCCCCCCCGTTTCCCCCTCTACCCACGTCGTTCTTCTTCCCCCCCTCCCCCTAGTGTCCCCCGCCCCCCCCCCCGCCCGTGTTCAGTCCGTGCCATGCACTCACCATTATTATTACCACCAGCAACACACACCACCGCACACCTTCCATTCGTCACTCGTTCCTCACACTTACTCCTTCCTGCCAGTTATGACTCCATCTCATAGCCCGCCCCCCCCCCCCCCCAATAATCATACACGCCTCCACACACCTCCCAATCATCACTCACTTCTCATGCCTCCCAATCAATCAGTCGCTCCACCTCCAAACAGCTGCGAAGTCTCACATCCACTTCCTCCAGTACTGGCGCAGGAAGTTCCGAACCTTTCGCTTTGAGAGTTCGGCTATATAGGCTGGTACCGTCAGCCGTGCAGTTTGCTGTTGTGGTCGTGCCCTGTTGTCCGTTCCGCCACCCGACATTTCCAATTGTTCGGGCCGTATGCCCTTCTTTCTCCCGTACGGCGTCAGCGTCACACACGCGTACCGGCGGAGCTAGAGCAAGTGCCGCCCCTGTACCCCGGCGCCGGTCGTGCTGCTGGCGCTGAGAAGATGCCAAGATGAGGTCGTCGGGAGGAGATCGCGCCAGCGAGTCCTGCCTTCCGCCCAAGAAGCGCGAGCTGCTGCACACCGCCGACGCCCACGATGGCAGCAGCCACCACGGCTTGCCGGCGCCGCCGGCGCCACCCCGCCCGCCGACGCTCGCCTCGCCCTGCGAGCGCCCCTCGCCGGACCGCCCGTCCTCGGATCGCACCGCCGAGGGCCTCTCTTGGCTGGAGTCGCTCGCGGCGAGCCAGAGCCAGTCGGGCCGCGCCGGCTACTCTCCGCCGGTGCTTCTGGCCAACGCCGGTGACGCTTACGGCGACGCCTCCGTCGCCAAGCATCCACCGCCGGGCCTCTACAGCTGCTCCCCCTCGCCCATCGACTACTCGCCGGGGGCGGCGTCCGCCCGCACCTACGTGGCGGCGGCGGCGGCGCCGCTGGTGGCCGTCTATTCCGCTTCGCCGCTGGGACACGGCGCCGTCTCGTACTCGTCGGGGTTGCAGTACCCGCCGATACAGTACATTGGCGGCGTGCCCTATGCGACCGCCGCGTACCAGTCGCAGGCCTTCCTGCACCACCCCTCCCTCGTCACGGCCCGGCCAAGCTCGCTAGACTCGTACTCCGCCATGCTGGCCGGACTTGGTGGCTCACAGCAGCAGCTGCAACAGCTGCAGCAGCAGCAACAACAGCAACAGCAGCAGCAGCAGCATGGAGGGGGGCAGGCATATGGGAACCCCCAGGCCATGCTGTCTTTCCTGGCTTCACCCGCGGCCGCGTACGGTGTACCACGCGGAATGCCCTCGCCGGGCATGCCCCCCATGCCCATCCACCCGGCGCTGTTGTCGCCGGGGCCCGGCATGGTGGGCGTGGCGGCGCCGCCGGTGTCCGCCTCGCTGCAATACTCGGAGGCCATGTACCGCATGGGCCTCTCGTCGCACCCGTCGACGCCGGTGGCTGGCGACCGCCTGGGAATGAATGAGCGGGCGACGGGTGGCGGTGAGTGCCACGGAGGTGGCGGCGGTGAGCGGCACGGCTTTGGTGAGCGGCACGGTGTTGGTGGCGGTGAGCGGCACAGTGGTGGCGGTGAGCGGCACGGTGTTGGTGGCGGTGAGTGGCACAGCAGTGGTGGTGAGCGGCACGGTGTTGGTGGCGGTGAGCGACACGGTGGCGGTGAGCGGCACGGTGTTGGTGGTGGTGAGCGGCACAGTGGTGGTGGTGAGCGGCACGGTGTTGGTGGCGGTGAGCGACACGGTGGCGGTGAGCGGCACAGTGGTGGTGAGCGGCACAGTGGTGGTGGTGAGCGGCACGGAGGTGGTGGTGAGCGGCACAGTGGTGGCGGTGAGCGGCACAGTGGTGGCAGTCAGCGGCATGGCGGTGATGGCGGTGAGCGGCCGCCGCTCGACCGGGAGGCAGCGAATGGCGGTGCGGCGGCGTGGAGGGACGCGGCGCAGTCCGCGAGCTCGCCGGAGTTGGTCATGGACCTGGCGGCTGGGGAGCAGCGCTCTCCGCTCACCTTGCAGGTGCGTGCCAATCTTGGGCAGCCTGTGCTCGCTGCGCAGGTGCCGTGAGGACATTGTGCAAACGTAGAAGCGGTTCCAGGTTTGCATGCGGGATCACGTACCGGTTTACTCTGCGTGATAGTTTGTTGGTTGTCTTGCAACGTATTTGATGGCTTCGGAAGGTCCCGTGACGTTTCATTGCGCAACTGTTTGACTGCAGCTTGTTGAGGCCGTTTGAGCTGGTGGGCTGGAAAAGGTTGCCAGATTTTTTTTACACGCGGTGCACACCTGTCTCTCTCTCTCTGTGCATGTACGCGTGGCGTCAAAGCCATCTTGCGACTTGTCGCTGCTGACTTGCCCCGGCTCGTGTTTGCGCTTTTCAGATCCTGGGCCGCAACCCGCGCTGCTCCGTGCTGCAGGTGCTCGACACCGCCGCTCGCCGCTCCCCGACTCCGGACCCGGACGGCGCCATGAGGCCCCGCCGGCCTCCACACCCCTCCCCCGACGGCGCTGGCACCGCCGCCCCCCCCGCGGCCTCTCACGCCACGTCCTGGCGCCACGGTGACGGTGTGGGAGCGGTGCAGCGGCGCGCGACCGGAACCGGCGGCTCCCGCTACGCCACCGCCGCCGCGGCCGCCCCTCCGCCACCGCAGCAGCAGCACCACGGTGCCACTCACCTGTACGCAGCCGGCAGGGCCTCGGCGGGAAGGCCACCGTTGCACGGCGTGCCTGACCAAGCGCCGGCCGTCGCCAGGGACCTCGGGATTGGCTATCAGGACGGGCACGGCCGCGCCGGGCTGCACCGGCCGCTGCCGGCGCCGCCGCCGGCCGACGCCTCGCCGATGGTGGATTCCGTGGCCCGTGACCGCGCCGGGGCGCCGACGATGCAGAGGCCCGACTCGGCGTTCGATCGCCGGCTCGGCCCCGACCGGCACCACCACGGTCACGCGGGGGGTCAGGCGCCGCCGCCGCCCGCGACGTCGCCGTCGCCCGTGCCCACGCCGCCGCTGCCCCCGCACTTCACGCGGGGCTCGGTGATCGCGCTCGCGGGCGGGGGGCTCAAGCGCGTGGAAGAGCTGCGCACCGAGGACTTTGTGTGCAGCGCGGAGGCGAGCGGGGAGCTGCGCGTCGACTCGAGCACGCTGGCCGCCATCCAGCCCGCCGCGCAGGCCCGCTGCAACCTGCTGCACTTCTCCGTGGGGCCCCAGCGCTTGCAGGTGAGGCGCCGTCCGTTTCGTGCGCTGTCCTCGGTCCGGAGGGGCGGCAAGATTTTAACTCTCTCGGCTGTTGTGCAGGAGGTCGCGGGTTCAATCCCGACCCAACGTGCGTTCACACGATGATGATGAGCCGCTTCGTGGAGCTGTCTGTCATTTGTGGCCAGGTCGCTTCTGAAAGAGAGCTCTTCAACTCGGTGGGCCCTACCTGGTAAAATAATGGGGGTTTTTCGTGAATAGTTTAATTAATTTTGGTTGGCGAGGTGAGATCTCAAGAGGCCAGGACAGTCTCATTTGCAAGACGTGTAGCGCCTCTCTGCACGCCTTTCTGTCCTCCGTTGGTCACGCTGTGTTGCTAATCTCTAGGGTTGACGATGCTACAAGATGAAAAATAATGATTACTTAACAATTTAAAGAGTCCAAAGACTCGTCTTCACCCAGCCACCCTCATAACCCTATCGTCTGTTTTGTAAAATATTGTCAGGTTATTTTTCTCAAATACTATCATTTCAGACAACACATTTTTGAGATAACAAGTGCGGTACATTGTGACTAAATATGGATTCATGATTAAATTGGAGCTTTGTAAAAACAAGAAGTGGACCATGACACGGTATGTGTCTATGTTAAACTTATTTCGCACCGTACGTAGCCAACCGTGCTGATCGGAGGTGCGGGGGAAGGACAACAAACCAAACATAAAAAGCAGTTCTCAAGAAATGAGTTTACTGACGGACAGCCTAGTTTTCCTCAACCGACATGGCCGGATATTTAACGTCCACTGTGAATCGGGGGTCGCGTTTCGTTTCCAGCTCGCGTGCCGACGAGACGCCCGACAGCATCGCCCGTCATGTGACGCCCGTCATGTGACGCCCGTCGCGTGACGCCCGTCGCGTGACGCCCGTCGCGTGACGCCCGTCGCGTGACGCCCGTCGCGTGACGCCCGTCGCGTGACGCCCGTCGCGTGACGCCCGTCGCGTGACGCCCGTCGCGTGACGCCCGTCGCGTGACGCCCGTCGCGTGACGCCCGTCGCGTGACGCCCGTCGCGGCCTCTGCCAGCCGGGCGAAGTGGACGCCCTCCTCAAACGCCCGTTGTTTGTCCCCGTGGTGCAGGTGACGGTGCAGGTGAGCGTGGAGCACCCGTTCTTCGTGTTCGGCCGGGGCTGGGCGTCGTGCGAGCCGGAGCGCACCGAGCGTGCCGCGGGGCTGCGCTGCTCACGCTTGCGCGTCGGCGACGTGTGCGTGTCGCTGGCGCTGCGCTCCGAGCCCTCGGGCCACGGCGGCGCCGAGGAGCCGTCGGCGGCGTGGAGGACGCGCGGCGGCCCCGTCGCGCCGGACGCCGGCGGCGGCAGGAACCACCGTGGCGGCGGCGGCGGGGGCGCCGCGCCCACGCCGGCCACGGGGGGGGCGGTCTCGGCCGCCGGCGGTCGGACGTGGTGGAGGAGGGAAGGTGGCGCCTTGCCGGTCGCCGGCGTGGCGGATGACCGAGGAGGAGAAAGGGGGGTGGGGTTCACCGGGAGGGATTGCGAGTGGTGGGGCGGCGGCGGGAGCGGCGGCGGTGCGTGCGGGGGCCCGCCGGCACGGCCGTCGCGCAAGCGGCGCTGGTCGGCGCCCGACGTTCGCGAGCCGGCGCCGGCCCCATCGGACGCGGCGCCACCCTCCTCCCCTCCCTCCTCGCCGCGCCCTCCCCCCGCGTTCATCCCGCACCAGCTCAAGGTCTCCATCGAGGGCCGATCCAACACTGGCTCGTAGGCCGTACGGGCGGTGGCGGCGGTGCCGGGTGAGACGCACGATGGCGCGGCCGGCGCCCTCCCCGGCTGCTGGGGATGAACGTCGGTGAGCGTGGCCCCAGCTCGGTGCGACGTGGCATGGTTTAGGTGGCGTGTGTGGTGTGGGTGGTGTGTGCGCGTGTGCATTGGGGTTGGTGTGTGTGTGGTGCGGTGAAGAGCGTATGCTGTGGTGTGGCGTGCACTGGACCAGCATGAGCGACCTGGCCCAGCAAAAGGGTAACGGTGTTCCGTTTCAGTTGGCGATGAGCTCCGTCTCAGGTTGTGTAACCGCCGGTGATGTGAGCATCTCCTTAATACATTCTTGTAGAATTACTGATTAGCATACAGCCGCAGAGATCCTGTCATTTTGTAATGGGCAGCACACTGGACTTGCAATCCAGAGGTCGCAATGAAGCACATTTCTTATATCCCCCCCTCCCCCCCTCGTCTCTGTCCACACGGCAGTTATCGACGGGTACTGCACATATGGTCAGCAGGGCGCTCGTGATGGGGTGCGTCTGACTTGCGTGGCAGCGTAGGCCAATTATGCCACTGTGGTGAGATGTTAAATACCTCGCCTGGTATGCAGGAGGTCGTGGGTTCGAGCCCGACCCTGACGCCTCGAAATTTGGAGTTTGTGCGTTCTCCCCGTGGTCGCGTGGATTCTTCTCCGGGTCCTTGGTTTTTTTTGTCCCCTCCACATTTAGAATCAACGTTTCGCTTTCGGGAGTATTTCGACGCTATAAATTTCCATGTGATAAGTCACTTCACCCGGGCTGTCATTCGTGATGGAAAGGTCGCGTCTGAAAAAGAGCTACACAGTTCAGTGGGCCTTAACCGGTAAAGCAGAGGTCGCAACCGGGTACCCGATACCCGTACCCTACCCGATACCCGGCTACCCGTACCCGGCCAGGGGAGGGTACGAGTACCCGTTTGCGACCCTGGTGCGGCCGGGTACGGGTACGGGTAGGTCGTGAGTCACTGGTAAGTAGCCGTTTGTCACTCATTTCGGGTAGGGTACTGGTACGGGTAGGGTACGGGTACCCATTTGCGACCCTGGTGCGGCCGGGTACGGGTAAGGAATCAAAACCCGTTTGCGACCTCTGCGGTAAAGTAACAAAAACACGTAGTTATTTTTTTGTAAATAAAATACTTCCATTCCACATCCTCCGTCACATCGTACATTGCAACATCCTGACGTTCCGGATGGCATTACCAGGGGGGGGCATCGACAGGATGAGGCACACCCCGGACTCATCAGAGCTGGCGGGAGGAAGGAATAAAGTGGTGGCGGGTTTAACGACATTTATATATTTTCGCGATCTAACCCAAAGAAACCTGTATTATGAATAATAATAATAATTACACTTATTTTGCGCTTTTCATCAAGGATCGCAAAGCGCTGTGCAGAACACAGCAGCAGCAGGCACTCGGTGGGAAATAATAATTATATTATGAATGCGTTCTTAAAATCCATTTAATAAATTAACTAAAACGTTAATTGGTGGATGCGTATATAAATAAGTTTTAAGACTCATATTTTTTTTTAAATGTCCAGGGACTCGGAGATCCATCTGATATCTCGTGGAAGGGCGTTCCGTAGCCTGGAGGCTACACGGGGAAAATCTCTTGTTAACCATAGACCGAAGCCTCGACCTGCGAATGCAGAGATAAGATCTGGAAGATGCCCAGATCTTAGGAACCTTGAGGGGGGACAGATGGGTGCAGCATGTCCGTGATGTAGCCTGGGACAAGATGGTTCACTGCTTTGTTAAGTTAACAATACGATTTAAAACTGTGTTCTTTGTGAAACTGTAAGCCAGTGCAGGGAGGCAACACGGGCGTAATACGATGTGGAGGAGGCGTTCTGGTTAACACTCTAGCAGTCGCATTTCGAACATCCTGCAAATTGATCAGCCGCGTAGGAAGTAGTAATACATCCACAGTAGCCTATGCGAGATGAGATGAAGGCATGGACCAGCTTTTCTACGAACGAGGTAGAGAGAAGGGATCTGATACGGGAGATATTCCGCCGGGTGGAAAAATTAAGTCTTTGTGATCTTTTTAATATGAGCCTTGAAGGACAATGTAAGATCACAGATGACCCCGAGATATGTGACTTCTTGTGCCGGACTGATTACAATACCGTCAATTGTAATGTTGAAGGGTGCAGCTTTATGAAGTTGGTGGGGTGAGCCAATGAGCATCGCCTCCGTTTTAACACCGTTCAATTGGAGGTAAGACCCCACTGAGCGATGTAGCTCTTTTTCAGAAGCGACCTGGCCACAAATGATAGCTCAAAGAGGTGGACTGTCACCACTTGGAAATTTATAGCAGCAAAATACTCTGAACGCACGTTGATTTAAAATGTGCAGAAAAAAAAACTGGAGGACTTGGAAAAAAATCAACACGACCACGGGGAGAGAGACACACAAACTCCAAGTATACTGCAGGTGTCAGGCTCGGGATCGAACCTACGACCTCCTGTATACCGGGCGAGATAGTTAACATCTCCTAGCCACCGTAATTTGGTAACCCCCCACTCGTTCCCGATGGTTGTCGCACAACTCGCTGCCGATTGGCCACGTAAAGCGATTGGAACCGCTCGTGAAAGTTGACGACACCTTGGGCCCGCGCCGGGGTTGGATGGGTTTCGAGGCGAAGGAGGTATTGACCGATTTTTTTTTTTTTGCGAGATGAGTCACGATGCGGTGCGCACCGGGTCCCTGCCGGCCGCGGCGTTCCCCCCCTCCCCCCCCTCCCCCCTCACCGCGACGACGCGAGGCGTCGGCGCGGCGGAGCGAGCCCGGCTAGTGTTCTTCGTTCGTTCCCCGTGACATCGCCTCCGCAGGAGGGGGTGGGGGGGGGAGGTTTCCTCGCCAGCACCGATGCGATTTGCCGAGGGGTTATTTTTTTTTGGGGAGCGAATTACAGTTTTATTTTTTTAATATATATATACACACACACTCACGCGCGCGCACACGCACGCACAGAGCGTGTCCCGCGTTTTTGTCGAGACCACGACCCTTGGCGGGACAGGCTTGCGAGTAATTTAAAGCAATCGTTGACGTTTATACTGTTTCTTACGAGAGCGCGCGCACCGCTGTGTTGCCGGCACAGCGTGCGCGCGCGCAACGGCGCAAGCGGCCGTCTCGGCGTCTTGCCTTACCGCGTCTTCTCCCGTAGCGTGGCACCGGTGGTGGTGGTGGATGGCAACGTGGTGGCAACTGGCACATGGTAGCGAGTGTATGTAGGACTGGTGAATGTGGTTACGCGCTGGTGAGTCTGGCAACCGGTGAGTTGTGGCGGCGAGGGTGTGCTCTCGTGCCCGCACGTGATGTCCAGGGGCACGCTCCGGCAAGACCCTGCGGGGCCACCCGTACCACCTACCTCCCTGCATCGCACAGTGGCACCTACCTGCATAGCACAGTAGCACCTCCCCGTAGCCCACAGTGGCACCTCCCAGCAAAGCGCAGTGGCACCTGCCGCCCTGCGTCCCTCCTCAGTGTCGCCATGTATCTGATGTCCAATCGAGGCGCACGCCCACGTGACCGTTTCCTCGATCGGCTCGGCACGGGTAAGCACAGTTTCGCGACCAGCTGCGTAATTTCTCACCGAACGTTTTCCGCACAGCTGCTAGACTGGCGTTGGGCGGCACGCGACCAGTCGTGGCCACGGCCATATCGAGAGGAGGTATAGTGGACGGTGTGGGGTGCGCGCGCTGCAGCGATATTGAATGGGTCGCCGACACGGACGCACCCGCCGTGCTCTACGACCGTGTGTGTGCGCGTGCACACGTGTGCACATTCAGGTGTGTGCGCTCGCACACGCGTGCACATTCAGGTGTGTGCGCACGCGTGCACATTCAGGTGTGCGCGCGTGCGCACGTGTGCACATTCAGGTGTGTGCGCGTGCACATTCAGGTGTGTGTGTGCGCGTGCACACGTGTGCACATTCAGTTGTGCGCGCGTGAAAGTTCAATCATCCAAACCCCACACGCCCTGGATGCCCTTGACTGCTGGAGAGCACGAGCGAGCGCGTACCACGTGCGCGTACCACGAGCGAGTGTGCACCACACGCGCGCACCACGTGCGGTGGGGTGCTCACGTCCGAGTGGGTGCTTCCGTTACGTACCCCAAGGAGCGTAAAAGGGGCAGACCTAGGATTCGTGTGTGGCCGGAGGTTGGGGGGGGGTGACAGCTGCCACTGGGTCAGCACATTGAAACGGGTAGCGATGCGCGTTGCTGGGCGTTTTTGAATAACGAATCGTCGTGTTTGCATTTAACGCGCGTGCGGCCCTCTCGTTGATCCACTGCTGGATGAGAGGACTCCTAACGCCGTGCGGGTCTCCCGCGGGGGGGGGGGGTTATTTCGCCACCCCTCACCACGCCGGTTCGTGCGAGCTGGTGAAGGCGGGGAGCATGGAAGTAGGGTACACAGCGATGGATCACTGCGACACTCCCCGCACTGAATCGCGGTCTCCAATTGTCACGGTGTGAGCTAACGATGCTGCTGTTTTGTGAATTATAATTGACCTCGGGTGTGGTGGAGAGTCTGTAGGCCACGGTTTCAGCGCTCGTGTCGTCATGAAGACGACGGCGGAAGGGTGAGATGTGCGGCCGTGTGTGGGGCTCTGAACTGTTGCCCCGAGTTGTGGTGGCGGCAATCGTAGGGGGGTGTGGTGGTGGTGGTGGCAGAGGAAGTGGTTGTGTCTGATGTGGTGGTTGTGGTTGTTGCTAGAAGTGGTGGTTGTGGAGGCGGCGGTGGTGATGGCGGCAGTGGTGGTTGAGATGGTGGTGATGGTGGTGAATTGTGCTGGTGACAATGGTGGTGATGGATATAGTGGGGAGATGGCAGTGGCGATGGAGATGGTGGTGGTGATGAAGATGGTGATGGTAGGGGAGATGGTGACGGTGGTGGTGGTTGTGGTGAAGTTGGTGGTGGTTGTGGTGAAGTTGGTGGAGTTGGTGGTGGTGGCGGCGGCGGCGGCCGGTGAAGGGCGCTGTGCTCCATGCCGTCGGCTACTTGCACTTTATTGAAATATAAATAAGTAGATATTCGCGAAGGGGTGAATAAAACAAAAGAATACTTAAGCCATCGTCGAACCTTCCACGTGAGAAAGTGATGAAAATGCTGTCTCGTTCTGCACACACCCCTTTTTTGAAGAATATATTTTAAAAGAAAATGAATCGCTGGGGGGTCAGAGTGGGATTGGTTCGGGGGGGGGGGCACTTGTATTTTTCCCATTAGTTCGCCCCTTCCCCCCCCCCTCCTCCCCCCTTCCCGCTTTTACGCGTATAATGTGTATATAAGCATATATAAGAGTTTACATCGGACTTGTTTTTTACCGAGGAGAATCTGATATCGGATGCGTGGGGTCCCTCTGGGGGGGGTGGTGGTGGGGGGCCTTTGCGATGATGGACGCTTGCCCGAGCGTTCGGCGCGGAGGTGAAACCGCTTGAGCGGCGCGCGGCTTGCGAGGGTTGCCCTTTCGCGAGCGTGCCCCCCACAGTTTTGACGATGCCCGGCCAGCCTGGAAGAGTAGGCCATACGTCCCCTCTGAGCGGCGCTCCAGTTCCCCTGAAGCCTTTCCCGTTGCGATGACGTACACGCGTACTCCCGTCGGCTTTTCTTGCGGCTCCGTTTGCCGGTGACGTGCAAGTCGGCGATGTGCAAGTCGGCGACGTGAACGTCACGTGCCTCATCGGAGCCGGACCGTTTCCGAGGCTCCCACAAGGCCCCACGGGGGGGGGGGGGGGGGAGAGCGCTTGTGGCACAGTTTTGGCGCCGGCTATCGTAGAGTCGCGGCGGTCGTGTCGCTACGGTTCTCTGCGGTGAGCAACGGCGTCTTTGAAAATGGCGGCGCTGCTACTACGACGCGTCTCTAAAACAAATTGAACGCCGAGCTTCTTGCGCCTTCCCAAGATTCGCCGGTGGACGGGACACACACCCCGCGGCCTGCATCTTGCAGGACGTCTCGGAACGGCAATCGGTTAAGTGGAGGTCCTTCCACCATCACGGCTGCACGTTGACAAAGTCTCATCCGCCCCCACCACCTGCCCGTCCAAATCGTGGATGCCTGAGCCTCCCTCCCTTTATAAAGGTATACAACGTACATCACACTATACATCGCACATGGAGCGGGCACGTGTCGCCCTCCTTGTCACGCCACTGTTGGGTGAGCGCGTACTCGCCCGCGTAGTGAAGTACGGTCGAATAACCCCTCGCATATCGTGGAGCACGATACGAATACCGTATCGTGTCGTGTCGTGAGACCCGGGGAACAATGCGAAATGCATTGGTCGCCGAGTTGTGCGGACTCGTTTATGCGTGTGTGTGTGTGCGTAAAGGTGTGTGTGTGCGTAAAGGTGCGTGTGGTTCACTGTGTGTTGTGTGTCTTTTGTGTGTATGGGAGGAGCGGTGGTGTAGCAGTTAGCGCGCTGCACTACGAACCCGTCGACCCCGAGTTCGATTCCCGCTCACGGCCAACACCGGTGACGATCATCTGAACCGGCCCCAGGCCTCTTCTCCTAGGTCGAGTCTGACTCAAATGAGTACCTGGTGTGGGGTGTAAACATCGCCACTAGGGAGACAAAGGCGGCCGGGCGTGGTGTTGGCCACCCACCCACCTCGTGTGCCACAGTGCCGGCCTTCATAGGTGCTCGCTAACAGCACTTGCCCCGACAGTCTGTCGTTGTGTGTGGGAATGGGGGGTGACGCTTCTCCCGGCTTCTCATTCACAACCCCCTTTTTTCTCCCCCCACTACAAACTGAGCCACGCCGGCGCCACGCCGAGATTTTCGGCCGACTCGCAGCTCCAGAAATCTCCGTTGTTTTTTTTTTTAAACGCCCCCCCCCCCCCCCCCCCACTGCAGAACCTGAGCCACGCTGCTGCTGCCGCCGCCGCCGTCGCACAAAGCCTAACGAGTCGGAGCCACGCGGCGTTAACAACGGGAACCCGTTAACCCCAGGCTGCTGGACCCCCCCCTCCCCCCCCCGCCGCGAGCCAGATTCGTATTTTTCTCACGGTTTGGTTGCGTCCCGGCCGGCTCGCCAAAACGCGTCTTCTGTGAAGCGACTGTTGACGACGGACAACGGACGGTCTCGACCTCTCGACCTCGTCTCTCGCGGAGAGTCCCCCGTCCCCAACCGCCTCGCCTCGTCTCCTGCCAGCTGATGATCCTTCTCCCTCCCTCTCCTTCCCTCTCCTTCCCTGTCCTTCCCTCTCCTTCCCTCTCCTTCCCTGTCCTTCCCCTCCCATTTCCTTCCTCTCCCCTCTCTTTCCTTCTTCCACTTCCACACCCCCCCCCCCCGCAAGAAATCCATCTTCATTATTTATCAAGCTTAACCTCTCTCTTGGGATATGCGCTGCCCACCTTTCTTCTCATTAGACTTGTCAGTAATTCCCTCTTTCTTATCGTGCCAGTGGCAAGCCCCCGCTGCAGAGGTCGCAAACGGGTTTTGATTCCTTACCCGTACCCGTACCCGGCCGCACCAGGGTCGCAAACGGGTACCCGTACCCAGCCGGGTACGGGTAGCCGGGTATCGGGTAGGGTACGGGTATCGGGTACCCGGTTGCGACTTCTGCCCCACTGGCACACAACAACTTAAGTGTCCCAATGGGGAAAGGGGTAATTGAGGGGAGGCTGAAGAGAGCCGCCCGCTGTTGTGTGCCCCGATACCACATCGCCCTTGCCCGGGCTGAGCACGTCATGGCGCTGGGGTTGATCGAAGCTTCGGTTGCCGAGCAGCCGGTGTCCCAAAGTCGCGGTTCGGTGATTTGGGGAGCCCACCCATTGGCCGCGTGGGGCCCTTTGCATTGTACCGCACGGCTCGGCAGCGTCACCACCGTCACCACCGTCACCACCGTCACCACCGTCACCACCGTCACCACCGTCACCACCACGCGTTCTCCCCCCCCCCCCCCACCTCTCCGCGAGGGCTCGTGGACCCGGCTATCCCACTCGCCTGTGGACCAGGGGTGTCAGCAAAAAGCTCCTACGCCCCAACCAAGGCAATTGTCGGCCTTACTCACGGCTCGCCCCCTTCAGCTTGGCTCGGCGAGCCGGCACAGAGCCGCGCCTCGCTCGAGCCAGCTCCGAGCACGGGCCCAGCCATGCCCAGGATTTCCTTGCGCTGAGGTTGTGCCAAGCCGTGGCTTGGCCGTTGGTGCGTCTTCGACAGCAACTGTGGATTGGCTTCAAGCAACTCAACTGAGGCACGTTCGGGGCCGAAGCGATTCGTGCCTCTCGGCGTTTGTACGTGCGGGCCGGCTGGCCGTGGTTTCTGGTCGGTGTGGCGCGTTTACCAAACTTCACCGTAATATGTACCATGCCAACGGTGGGGAAGCGTGTTTTTTTATGAATGGGGCCTGTGGCATGCTGGGTGTGTGTGTGTACGTGTTTGTGTGTTTGTGATGCGAGGGGGAGCAGTAGCGTAGCGGTTAGCGCTACGCCGCGCTACGAACCCGACGACCCGAGTTCGATTCCCGCTCACGGCCAACGCCAGTAACAATTGTCTGTGCCGGTCGTGAGCCTCCCCTAGGTCGACTCAGCCTCAATTGAGTACCTGGTGCAATGTGTAAACATCGCCACTGGGGAGACAAAGGCGGCCGGGCGTGGTGCTGGCCACCCACCCCCTCGTGCTCCGTGCCGGCCTTCAGAGGTGCTCGCTAACAGCACTTGCCCCAACAATCTGTTAAAAGGCTACACGGGGGACCTTTGTCTTTGTTGTGGTGGTGGTGGTTGCTGGGGAGGGAACAGCAGTAAGAGGAGTTTAACGCTGGCGATGCAGCCGAGGAGGGAGGCCTGCGAAGCACACGGAGAGACAAGTTATGTATTTAGCAAATATTACATTAAGAGTGCACTATTTTGCATAACCTATTTATGTAATACATATACCACTTTGTACCCGCGTGGAGATATTTCTTAATAACACTTGTATATTTAAAATAATCGGTGGATGTTGGAACGGGCCCTTTTTTTCGGCCTCACATGACCTATACGTCACACTGAGCTATGAATGAAGAGAGACTGTGTCTCGGGGCGAGAGGTTGAATCCCCTCCCCACCGTATGAACCATTCGCTGGCTCCTATCTATAATATTGTACGCTAAGGCCGAATGGTCACGTGTGTGTGTGTGCGCGTGCGTGCGAGGAACGGTATCGTGGCGGTTAGCGCGCCGCTCAACAAACCCGACGGCCCCGAGTTCGATTCCCGCTCACGGCCAACACCAGTGACGAGTATCTGAACCGGTCCTGGGCCTCCCCTAGGTCTACTCAGCCTCAAGTGAGTACCTGGTGCGGCGTGTAAACCACATCGCTACTGGGGAGACAAAGCGGCCGAGCGTGGTGACGCCCACCCACCCCCTCGTGTGCCGTGCCGGCCTTCGTAAGTGCTCGCTAACAGCACTTGCCCCAACAGTCTGTTAAGGCTACACGGGGGATCTTTGTCTTGTGTGTTAAATAAATGACCCAAGTACTAATCCTCCTTTCTATAAATATTCAACGGACACCCCCCCCCCCCCCACCGCGTGAGACGCACAGTGAGACAGATTCGGCGGCGTGTGCCACCAGGTGCCGTGGCGGTGTGTACGGTGGGAACCGGCCGGGAAACGACCACGCTTCACAGCCGTATGGCATCAACCCGCACCGGGCACACGCCGCGTCGCCCCTGCATGATACCACCACGGCAGCGGTGGCGGCGGTGGCGGCGTGCTGGTGGAGGTGTTTCGGTTGGCCCGGCATTCCCAATGTCGGTAGCTGCTATCGACGTGCCCTGTTGCAGGTCTCGCCTGGCTGGAGTGCCGGGAGCTTTGGTACCGGCAGGGCCTTCGAATGCTTCCCCCGCCTGCCGCGTGGCTCTGCGGAGACGGTGCTGTGGGCTCGGTTCGCGTGGAGGAACGATTCCGTCTCTTGTTGTGATCTTTTTGGTGGGTGGGTGGGGTGGGGGGGGGGGGAAATTGCCGATTTCATTTTCGCCAACCGAGCGGGGACTGGGGCGAACCTTGCGATTTGCCAGCCATTAACTTTGCGACGTGAAATCCTCACCCCGTGTATCCGGCTTTTCCCAGACGCTGGGTCAACCTTGACGAGTTATTTTTCCGCGTGATTAAAATTCACGCAATTTCACATTTCGCCCGGCCCCCCCCCCACACACACATCGCTCTGCGCGACATTTTTATCGGTGGATTCAGTGCCTACGCGGACAACGGGCAGGGTTTGAATTTTTCACCGTAGTGACCCAGAGCCCGTAACGAGAGGTATACTGGATGTGGTGTGCCCAGGGGCTTAATTTAACGCAGAATATTTTCCAGGTCACTGGTAGACTGACTGCGACAGGCGGCATGTGACTACAGTGGTATGAGCAGCCGTAGCAATGGGTTCCTGGATATGCGTTTTTGTGTGTGTGTGTCATGCACAGAAATATTTTTCTCTGGGGTCTCCCAACAAGACCTGGACCCAGACCTGGCTGAAATTAATCCCTGGGAAGGAGCGTTCGGTTATCTCGTCGGTGCGAGGTGGTGGCACGCGATCCGCACAATTTGCGACTGGCGGCACGACTGACTGCCTGCGCTTGCCGCGGCTGCCGTGCCGCTGCCGTGCCGTTGACGTGCGCGTGAGTGAGCGAGCGAGCGAGGGAAAAAAACGTTTCCCGGAGAAACCCAGTTTCGTTTTTTTGTTCCGTCGCTGCCCCTTTTGTGGCACGACGCTCGGCACGACGCTCGGCACGACGCTCGGCACGACACTCGGCACGACGCAGCCCAGGACCCGACATTCGGGTCTCTCACCTTTGCCGCGACCGTTTCGGCCGGCTGGCAGACCCGACGGTCGGACGGACGGACAGACGGACGGACAGACGGACGCGCACCTGCATTGGCGCGACGCCGTATCAAAACGCCACTTTGGCGGTGGCAACGTGGTGGCACAGTGGTGGTGAATGCTTCCGGAGCCGCGCGGCGCCATTATAAATGTGCCTCCCCGTATCGTATGTGGCGTGCGCGTGTGTGTGTGCGTGCGGTGGGCTCGCAAAGAGCGGCCTACAGTCGTCAAGTAACAGCAATATCTTAATTCTTATCTCAATGGTCTATATAATAAACATTTTTGTCACATGATATTTTGTCACTTTTTTAATGTAACATTAATAAAAAAGGTGCCACGTATGACTTCAGCCTCCCGGATTGTTGTTCTTGCAGTTGTTTGGTATTTTTTCGTCGCCGCTGCTCGTACGCGGTGTCCTATGTGTTTGTGGTGAGTCCAACTGAGTTGCAGACGTTATTCTCTAGAGGCAACACATTTATTGTAACACGTATATACTAAAGGGGTAACTGCCCCTTTACCAGATACAGCCTGGGGTGGTGACCACCCAGCTAACTACACTATACGGAGGAGTTACAGCTATTAAGAGTTCGGACCATCACTCAGGTCCCGGCCACGTGTTGATGCCTCGTAGGACGTAGAGCTTCCAGCTTGTAGACGTGGAGCTTCCAGCTTGTAGAACGAAGAGACCCCGGTCCATCTCAGGGACCCACCTTATATCCCCCCGGGTCGGGGCCGGCCCCGCCCTCGGCCCCGCCCACCTTGGTGAGCGTTCCAGCTCCCTCTCGATCCCTCTCGAGAGCTCTGCCTGGACACGTGATCACCCCCTCGCCCCCCCTCCACCTGGGGCCCTCTCTGTGGACACTCCGGATCACGTGTCTACGGGGTCAACCAGAGTACCATGGCCCGGGGCAACCCTGCCCCTGGGCTGACACTCTCCCTCTAGTGGGAGCCCGCACTGCACGCTGTGTGTGGTGCCCGCGCTATCCCAGCGCTCGCCAAGCCCCGCTAGGGCTGGTACTACACCCGCCTACGGGGTGTACGCGATGACGGTGCGTCGCACGCCGCGCTGTGCAAGAGCCGGCCTCACACAGCAACACACACACGGTGCTGTCCGCGACGGAAGTATATCGCACGCCACGTCCCTCCCGGGCCGGCACCATACAGTAACATCCCCGATGTCACTACATGTTCAATAACACGTCAACAAAAAAAGAACTTTTTTTTTTCTGGCCTGGACTTTTGCATCTGTTCTAGACTAATTTCAGGGTGCCGATTCCAAATCTGATCTCAGATTTGCTCTATCACATCTTATTTTTATGCTATGGGCATACCCCATATTCATTGATTTTACCCGAAATTAACTCCGTCACTTATGATTGCAAGTTGTTGCGAGTCAGTGACTGCTTTAGTGTTAAAATATGGTGCTGTATTTTTAGGATAGTGTGTTTATAATACAATTTTATGTAGATATCACATTTATTTAATATTTTTCTTCTGCAGTTTTTATTGAAAATGCCATATTTGATATCTCAAAAACCTGACGTGATAGACAAAAACTGATGCCAGATTTGGAATCGGCACCCCAAAATTACCTTAAAACCGTTGTAATACCTTATGCCAGAAAAAGTGTGTTGACCAGTGTAATGTTTGCTGGGCACAGTCCCACAATTGCAGGTGGCCAGCAACTAACAGCATTCTTCATGTGGCAATAGATGAGAGTGCAGGCAGACCTCGCTTAGCGCGACTCCCGTGGAATGCTCCTTCGTTACAGCGCTTTTTCTTGGAGAAAATATTTACTGGGGAAAAAATGAACATCAAAGCATACACAGGATACCGCGATAAGTGGGAACAACTCTTGTAAGCTCGCACTCATTACACACTGTGCTTGCCACAAATGAACCACAATACCTCTGATCTTGTCAAGCGGCATAAACCATCATCGCGCGAACTCCCACTCATCCTCGCAGCAGTGGCGGCTTTTGGCTGGCCGTCGAACAAAAGCGGTCTGCTGCGTCGCATGCGCTTCTGTGGCCGTCTGGAACGCTCTCCCTTCCGATATTAAGAAGCCACTGGAGTTATGCACTTTTAAATCACCTAGATTGAAAACTCATTTCTTTCAAACTGTAGTTTTTGTGTTTAGCTTGTCCTTCCCCCCCCCTCCAATAAGCGTGGTGGCTATGTACGGTGCGAAAGAAGTTCAACATATGTACACACATTGCTCATACGAAATAAATAACATTGTCGGGAACGCGTCCCCATATGTACGATGGTACAATGACCCCTTTTGGCGCCTATTCGACGGGTGCATGACCTCTCCAGGAACGCATCTGGAGTGTGTCTCTTGAATTGTGCCGAGGTTCTGAGAAGGAACGGAACGTGTCCGTGCGGGTGCCCACCGGGGCGATGCAACGACGACATCGGTTTGCGTGTGGTTGGCGAAGCGAATTGCCCACGGGAGGTGGCGGCAACTTGGAGCGGCCTTCAGCAGTGGATTGGACGGTGCGCGAGGGGACGCCGAAAGTGTTGTGCCAGCTGAACGCAGTGTGGGCGAGGTGACACGGTCGGCCTGGTAGACCGAGCGCTCATCAGGGACGGAGGAATCGACGGCATTTAGAGCGCCATGGTTCGCAGCCCGGATCGGTGCACTCGGTTTGGACGTGGATCCAGGTGAGAACATCCAGCACCGTCAGAGATCAGCTCTCGCGTCAACGAGCTTCCCGATCCGGTACAGTACCAGTAAAGTCGCCGACACAATCGTGCACGGGACCCAGTTTCATAGAGTTGATTACTCGTTTATTTGTTCATTACGAAGCATATCGTACGTAACAGCAACAGATCAATTTTGAGTCCACGTAACATCCCTAACTTTTAAGAGGTGGCCTTGCGTTTGCCCAGCTCACCTCAGCTCTCGCACCCTGGGCCAGCTCCTACCCTCGCGTGTTCTGGAAACCTTGGCGAGGTCATCCTCTGGAGGACTTCCTGGAAGAAAACCACCAGGGAAGGGCTCAGGATAGGGCTGGCTCCACTCAACGACTGCGCTACCCCCGTGCGTGGTAGTGTAGCGGCTCGCGCGCTGAACTACGAACTCGGCGGACTGCCGAGTTTGATCCCCACTAGACGGCCAACGCCGGTGACGGTAATCTAAAACCGGTCCCGGGCCTCCCCCAGGGTTTGACTCGGCCTCAAAATGAGTACCCGGGTCCGATGTGTAAACATCTGCGGTGCTTGTAAGACACGGCCATCAGAGGTCGCAAACGGGTTTTGATTCCTTGCCCGTACCCGTACCCGGCCGCACCAGGGTCGCAAATGGGTACGGGTACCCGTTCCCTACCCGTACCCTACCCGAAATGAGTGACAAACGGTGACTCACCAGTGACTCACGGCCTACCCGTACCCGGCCGCACCAGGGTCGCAAACGGCTACGCGTACCCGTACCCGGCCGGGTACGGGTAGCCGGTTATCGGGTAGGGTACGGGTATCGGGTACCCGGTTGCGACCTCTGGCGGCCATCGCGAATGTTGCGTCGTTGTCGTGCGGCTCCTCTGGGGCGGGCGCCCCCCGACAGCACGGCGAGCAGCGGAGGAACGAGCGGGTCGCTCGTCCTGCTCGAGACAGTCGCGACCCCTTCTCCGTCTCCTCCAGATCCGCAGAATATTGAGAGAGCGAGGAGGGGGGCACAGCTTCCCATCTGTGGAAAGACGTGAATGAGACGATTTTGTTTTACTCCGATTGCGCATTTATTCCTCTAACGGAGATCACAGTTTTGCCGATTAACCACGTTGGGCGATGCAATAATAGTTTGGAGCATTCAATATCCGCAGCGAGGCTATCGGGAAGGAAGGCAGGCGCCATACGATTCATAGACATAGTACGGGGGCGATGTTGCTTTGTGTAATATACACTACACTAGATTTGAAGCTTTCGTGACTGCAAGCATTCATATTCTTAGGTTTTTTCGGTAAAGTCACGTAGGTAAAAAATTTAAATTAAGAAATGTTATTTTACTTTTATAAATTTACATTTTTTACCTACGTGACTTTACCGAAAAAACCTAAGAATATACACTACACTACTATACACTACACATTGGGCTCTATGGAGGGCCATCGTTAAGTGTAATAAAGGCTTTTGGGTTAGATCGCGTAAGTATAAATCTGTCGTAACCCTCCACCACCCGACACAGCACAGTAAGGTTTGTCACGTAAACAACGCGTGCCGCTTAGTTACTACTACAACCCACTGGTGTGTTGGAGAGTTCTTTTTTAAAATCTCTACGCACAGCAGCGCGCTCATCTTGAGTGACGTCGGGGGGGGGGGGATGTTCAACGTCCACTGCCGAGGAGACACATCCCCAAGGCACACAATAGTTTCACGATCCAGTAGACTCTCAATTATCCGCGTGCAGTTTATCCGATTTGCGGATTAACCGCGCACCTGAGATTTTGACATAAATTCATAACTCGTGAATTTTCCCTTCAGGCCAAATTCATCTAAAAACAGTTGAACATTATTAATCTTGGAAATGTTTATGACAAGTCACGTGCTTAAACCGAACAAATATGGTGCTCCGGTTAATCTGAAATCGCCTCTACAGTACAGGAGTTGCATATATTTACAAGAGTGGGCGGAGTTTAATTTATGTTAATTGGCGTGGCTCTGCTGTCCACTAAGTGGACAGATTCTTCCGCGCGGGAGCAGGAAAGTATTATCACTGAGCACGTGCATTGATCGGTCGATCGTTAGAATTCATTCTCAATCGAAAGAGTAACAATTGAAATGATCAGTTGCGCTTCATTTTGAGTAATTTATCGCATCATTTGTTTCGTGAGTTATAATTTATACCCACACTAGCTTTACTACCCGGCTTCGCCCGGGACTTGGACTCACGACGCCCGGCCGCCTTTGTCTCCCCAGTGGCGATGTTCACACACCACACCAGTTGCTCGTTTGAGGCTGAGTCGACCTCGGGGAGGCCCAGGACCAGTTCAAATAATCGTCACCGGTGGTGGCCGTGAGCGGGAATCGAACTCGGGTCGCCGGGTTCGTAGCGCAGCGCGCTAACCACTACACTACAAGGCGTGACGCTTCCACATGCGCGGGTCACGTGACAGATGTGACATCACAGCTCACTTGCCGTGCAAAAAATAACTGTATTATTGAGCTCCCCCCCCCCCACAAAAAAAAAACACAAAAGTGTATTATTATTATAATTTTTGAATGGTGTACAGTCTGGAAAGTACCCACATGTCAAATTTCAAGTTTGTTGCATGTCGGGAAGTACGCTAAACATTTTGAACAGACACACACAATCACAACTTTGCCTTTTATATATATGGAGATTAAGTGGTTTTTGGCATAGAGATCCACGGAAAATGGTTATATTTTTGGATTATCCGCGGCCGTCCTCCCCGTCATTAGCACAGACAATCGAGAGTCGAGTGTCTATCGAGTCTACTGTATGATAATAACCAGAGGTGGGACAAAGTCATTGTTATGCAAGTCCAAGTCGAGTCGCAAGTCATCAAATTCATGACTCGAGTCTGACTCGAGTCCAAGTCACATGACTCGAGTCCACATCTCATAGGTGGGACAAAGTCATTGTTATGCAAGTCCAAGTCGAGTCGCAAGTCATCAAATTCATGACTCGAGTCTGACTCGAGTCCAAGTCACATGACTCGAGTCCACATCTCAGAGGTGGGACAAAGTCATTGTTATGCAAGTCCAAGTCGAGTCGCAAGTCATCAAATTCATGACTCGAGTCTGACTCGAGTCCAAGTCACATGACTCGAGTCCACACCTCTGATAATAACTGATGACAACGCAGGCAAGTCAAGCGATGGCACCGAAGGGATACGCGGCGCATACCTCGGCATCTTCAGGACGATGCTGTGGTGACCCCTGAACTTGAAGCAATCCACGGCACTGACACCACTGGCGTTGCCTTTGCTGGCGTAACGAAGCATGGCGTTCAGTTCCACCCTCTGGATCGTGTCCTCCATGGGGCTGCGCACATGGGAGTCAACAATTCGATGATATCAACGACAATGTAGGCCAATTAACGCACGTTGTGGTATTTGTTGGGTCTTGGTCTCGGAGAAAGCGAGAGAGAGAAACGACCCGCAGAGGGGAGCGAGGAACCGCAGGCCGCAGAGCCACCGGGCAATTGCCGGCGTTGGCTAATCACGTGGCTGGCCGCCACCATTTTTATTATTACACGCTTTTATTGAACTCACTCCGTCTGTTGTGGTATCCTCAAAAAAGAAATCTTGTAACAAAATTTTTACCCACTTCCCAATGTGCTATCGACTGCAAACTTGCTATATCTATGTCATCCTGATGACAATACTATATTCTATCATTAAAAATCCAAAACATATGTTTTTAAACATTTTATCATTCAGACGCTGTCTTTCCGACAGACCTGTTCTTCACCTGTGGACGGCTGCTTGCGTTGTGGCCGAAACGTCGTTTTATGTTTTATTTGTATTATTTTATTATTTCCCTTCTACGTGACTTTACCGAAAGAACCAAGAAGATTTTACACGCTTTTATTGAACTCACTCCGTCTGTCGTTGTCGTCGTATCCTCAAATCTTGTAACTCAATTTTAAGCCACTTCCCAATGTGGTATCGACTGCAAACTTGGTATACTTATGTCATACTGATGACAATACTATATTCTATCATTAAAATCAAAAACATTTTAAAACATTCTTTTACACGCTTTTGATAAACTCACTCTGTTGTTGTTGTATCCTCAAATCTTGTAACTCAATTTTAAGCCACTTCCCAATGTGGTATCGACTGCAAACGTTGTATACTTATGTCATACTGATGACAATACTATATTCTGTCATAAAAAATAAAAAAAATAAAAAATGTTAAACATTATTATTACACGCTTTCTATTAACTCACTTTGTTGTTGTTGTCATATCCTCAAATCTTGTAACTCAATTTCAACCGTCTTCCCAATGTGGTATCTACTGAAAACTTGGTATACTTATGTCATGCTGATGACAATACTATATTCTATCATTAAAAATAAAAATATATGTTTTTAAACATTATTTATTTTACGTTATGTTTCGGCTTGGGTCTAATTGTCCACGCTCAACTGACGTTGGCTGTAAATCACCACGGCCCCTTACGTTATGGCAAGCTTTGCGGCCACTTCTTGGAGTCGTGGAATTCTGCCATTACGAGTACGGTACATTTCACTAAAGCGTGTTTTTAAAAAAGTATTTTTAAATATGACTTATCTCATCCGCTGTCCCTCACGCCGCTACGTCGTCGTCGCTCACCGAAGTTGAAACAAAGTATGATAATTGTTTTTTTACCCTTCTATCTGGCAACAAAACTGACACCTTTTTTTACAAGGAGTCATGTTTGCATTGACCACAATACCTGCGGTCGAAATGCAAACAAAAAACACAACTCTGATAATGTATGCACTGTCCTTGAAATTTATTGGTCCACACCCGAGACAGCTTTTCTTAGAGCCGAGTCTCACATGGTGTTGGACCAGATGACGCCAAAAGGTGTCAGTTTTGTTGCCAGATAAGAGGGTAAAAAAAACAATTATCATATTTTGCTACTAGCAAAGGAGGTTCCAATGGTGACACAAAGTATTCGTTCCATTGGAACCTCATTTGCCAGTAAAAAATATGATAATTGTTTTTTTACCCTTCTATCTGGCAACAAAACTGACAATCAACTTCAAGGACAGTGCACACATTATCAGAGTTATGTTTTTTGTTTGCATTATGACTGCAGGGTATTGTGGTCTATGCAAACATGACTCCTTGTAAAAAAGGTGTCAGTTTTGTTGCCAGATAGAAGGGTAAAAAAACCAATTATCAAAGTATTCGTTGTTATTATTTATTATGACGATACGCGCCATCGTGAAGTCTCACCTCGATGCTTTCCTCCACATTTTGATGGCCACCAGAGCGTTGGTTCTGTGGTCAAGGCAAGACAACACCCGGCAGTCTTCGCTCCTCGCAATCCTCGCGAGCACCTCGTAACGGAAGTTGATGTGCTCGTGGGTGACCTGCGCAACAATCACACGCGAGTTGAGTGCCGGCTCAACGCTCATTAAGTCACCGCTAATACTGGTAGGAACCTCCTGGTTACACCAGCCCACAGGGGATTATTGTGTCCGTCCGTCCGTCGTGCAGGGAGGGGCTGGGTGGGGCTGGGTGGGGAGGGGAGGGTGGGGCTGGGTGGGGAGGGTGGGGAGGGGCTGGGTGGGAGGTTGGAGGGGTGGGGCTGGGTGAGGAGGGGCTGGTCACCCCGTGGTACCCTTATAAAACTCAACGTTTAACCTACTCACGCCGGCTTGTGCCCGCCCTCACAGTCGGGCATATTTGCGGAATACACCACGCGGCCGTTGACCCTGGCCATTGACCGAGCAACCCAACGTTCCTACCAGCTCCCTCCGCAGGAATGTGTTTCATTTCTTTAGAACAGCTTTTTGTGTTTATTTATTTATTTGTTGTTGCCCCCCCTCCCGCGCCTCCGATTCGTGCAGTTGGCTACGTGCGGTGCGAAAGAAGTTCAATGTACATACATACAATTCGGTGCTCATTAGATACATAAATCGGAGACCTAATCCGCGCAGTGACAAGAATACCATTTAATACAGTAAATTCAGCTGTGACGGTCCCACCTGATGACGGAGACTTGTGTTGCCTCCGATACGTCGTGATTTATTATTTTATTTCTATTATTATTTCTATTATATTTTTATTTATTTTTACCTACGTGACTTTACCGAAAAAACCTCAAGAGTATGTTCCCGTTTTTCATTATTATTATTAAGGCGTTTTATTGTACCAGGCCATCCTGAGTGCGATCATCTTTGACTGCACAAGTTTAGTAAGGTGCCGGATAAGGCAATAGACTGCACGTGCGAGTGCTGGGCCCTGTCGCTACCCGCAAGGCTGCCCTTCTGTGGTGAGACTTACCGACGCGTAAAGGCGTTCGAAGTCGTCATAACCGTGGTTATGACGACCAATGGCGAGATTGTGGACCCCAAAATACCAGATGTCCCTCATTGCTGAGATTTCTCTTTTCTCACAGGGGGTCAGCTGGTTGCCATGGAGCTCAAGGATGTCTACAGACACAAAAATGGCAGAAACAATGAATGTGCTGCTGTTATATATCCAGGAAAGTCGCACCAGTCTCAAGACTTTTTTAAAGGAGATGACACGTCCATGTCAACCTGGCTGACATGACCCCCATGCAACATGGCCGACGTGACACACCCCATGCAACATGGCCGACGTGACACACCCCATGCAACATGGCCGACGTGACACACCCCATGCAACATGGCCGACGTGACACACCCCATGCAACATGGCCGACGTGACACACCCCATGCAACATGGCCGACGTGACACACCCCATGCAACATGGCCGACGTGACACACCCCATGCAACATGGCCGACGTGACACACCCCATGCAACATGGCCGACGTGACACACCCCATGCAACATGGCCGACGTGACACACCCCATGCAACATGGCCGACATGACATCCATGAAACATGGTCTCCTTGACTTCTGCCATGCAAGATACGGAGCATGATGTCCTCTGTGCAACATAGCCACCTTGACGTATCCCCATGTAACATAGCCAACAAGACTTCCCCCATGCAACATGGATGCATTAACACCACCCAGTACCCATCCCCCCATGCAACATTAACTTCCCCCATACATTTTTATTACCTCGTGGAGATTTGCTTTTGATGGCTTTTCCACGCAACGAGTGGGAAAGCGCGCTCCATGTCATGTTAGTCCTCTCCCTCTCAAACGCTCGATGACAGCACATCTAAACAAACAAAGACAAAGATCCCCCCCTCCCTCCCCCATATAGCAGTTAGCAGATTTTTTTTTTAGAATTAAGTTTCAATGAGTGCATACTCCCCACTATGTCATATGAGGATTATAGAACAAAAGCTGAATAAGTGACCAGAGATGCTATAATGGAATTAGATTGACAAGAAGAAGAACATCGTGGATGAGAAAACATACACAGGTTCTTGACCACATCCACACGATAAAAAAAAGTTAGTGGACTTTGGCAGGACACGTCACGGCTACAAGGGACAATGGTCCGATGGTCAAGACTCGTAACAAAGAGGCAGCCAAGGAATGGAACATGCACAAGAGGTCATGGACCCAAACATACAGAGCGGTTTAATCAGATTACGTGTAAAGTAGGTGCTGTGAGAATTATAGCATCACAACATCCTGAGAGGTGGCAGTGCCTTGGGAAACCTTCGACTGGCAGTGGATACACAAAAGGACGGTGGACGTTCTTGCATCGATAGACAGGTGGGTACACAGACAACATCTCAGACGCTGATACACATACAGGTAGGCAAATAGACACACACAGGTAGACAGGATGACAGGTACACGGATAGAGTGGGGAACACACGTAGGTGCATGACATGTCCACACATATCTTCTTGGTTATTTCGGTAAAGTCACGTAGAATGGAAATAATAAAATAATAAAATAAAACATTATAAAATAATTCTCACGACGTTTCGGCCACAACGCAAGCAGCCGTCCTCAGGTGAAGACCTGGTCTTCACCTGAGGACGGCTGCTTGCGTGACTTTACCGAAAGAACCAAGAATATGAATCCCTGCAGTCACGAAAGCTTTAAATGTCCACACATACTTCGCCACACGAGCAAACGAGTCCGTACCTGTCAAAGCCATCTCTTTGGCAAACCTCAGCAACTGTTTTCTCTGTGGTGGTCCCCACCTGATGAAGGACGCTTGTGTTGCGCCCGAAACGTCGTGATTTAATTTAGTTGTTTTCACTTTTTTATTTTATTTTATTATTATTTTCACCTACGTGACTTTACCGAAAGAAGGGAAGTAATAACATAATAAAAATAAAACATAATAAAATAATTCTCACGACGTTTCGGCCACAACGCAACCTGAAGACGGCTGCTTGCGTTGTGGCCGAAACGTCGTGAGAATTATTTTTATTATGTTTTATTTTTATTATTTAATTACTTTCCTTCTACGTGACATTACCGAAAGAACCAAGAAGATGAATCCCTGCAGTCACGAAAGCTTTAAATCGAACTTTACCGAAAGAACCAAAGAGTAGGAGTCCGTACCTCCATGTCGTCGACGTACGGGGCAGGATGTGCAGACCTCGGAATCAGAATCTTTATGCTGACCAGATGAATCCGATGAGTTGTGAAGCTCTTTGTTACAGATATCCAGCATGGGCGGATCAGAAGTTTGTGTCTCACACCATCTTCTCATCCCTGTGGGGGAAGTGGTAGATGAGTCTCGGGTCATACAGAGTCTAGAGCAGGGGTCGGCAACCAAAATAACAAGAAGAGCCATTTCTTTCCAATTCGGTACAAAATTCAGTATTTCAAGAGCCGCAATGGATCTATGTACATACTGTACATACGTACATATCGTCAAGAAGCAGCCCGTAAAGAGCCGCATGCGGCTCCGGAGCCGTAGGTTGCCGACCCCTGGTCTAGAATGTGCGACAAGATAATTTCTCAGGATAGAATATAATTCACGTCAGCGGTTTTGTCAGCACGAACACACATTATCATCATCATCATCACTGGCCAAAATCATCCACATGGACCCAAATCATGATCATGAACACGTATGAAGGTCAAGGTTCGGTGTATTTGGTACGGCACTTGGGTGGATTGAGTCATACCTACATTGTCCATCACAGTTCATAGAATTGGATGACGAATCGTAACCGCCTATGCCGTGTCAAGTTGGCCCTTCTTCTTTTCAACATATGTTTCTCCAATCACCAATGGCATCTGATCGCATTACATCGAGTTCCATACGCTGATGATGCACAATTGTATATCGCAGTATGTATATATGTCAAACTTCTCTCGCACCGTACGTAGCCACGAACCCACATGAACACGGACCAACTATCATGAACACAGACCAACCATCATGAACACGGACCCACAGCAACACAGACCCACAGCAACACAGACCCACATCAACACAAACCCACATCATCAATATGAGCCCACACCATCAATACGAACCCATAATATAGTTTTTTTGGGTTAGATCGTTAAAATATAAATGTGTCGTTAAACCCGCCACCACACGACACAGCCCCACTCTCCCCACCCAGCCCCTCCCCACCCAGCCCTCCCCACCCTCCCCACTCAGCCCCACCCCTCCCACCCCCCACCCAGCCCCACTCTCCCCACCCTCCCCACCCAGCCCCTCCCCACCCTCCCCTCCTCACCCAGCCGCTCCCCACCCAGCCCCACCCTCCCCACCCCACCCAGCCCCTCCCTCCCCACCCAGCCCCCTCCCTGAACCAGTGGGTTCCTACCAGTATAACTTTATTTTGTACAGGGACGGATGCAGTACTGTACCCGCCCTCTCCCCCCCCCCCTGGGGTTGGTACCAGATGGTAGAGTCCATCTCGTGCCTGCTCCAGACGTCAGGACGAGTCCATCTTGGAGTTTCACGATGGGGGGGGGGGGAAGGGGGCGTGTCCGTGTCGGCGAAAAGGTAAACAAAAACACAGGCCCCGATGGCTATTGCTGGCTTCTACGAGAATAATCTGTGGTCTACTCTCCTACACTCGCAAGACGCCTTCACAGACGGTGGGAGCCACCCACGCTTCACCACACCACAAGGCGTTATCACAGTGCACATCATGGACAACAACCAGCCGACATTAACCCTCAGCCGACGGTAACATTAGCGCTGCGAGTTTGGCGTAGGCTCGCTGGTAGGAGCAGGAGGAGATGGACAGACCCAGGCGACTGACCTGTGCCAACTCGCTGCGTTTTATCCGCCCGGCGCTCACTCCCGCCGCTCGTTGTTGTGAGCGTCGCTCCTCGGCCCTGCGTTGTTGTCAAGAGAGCGACCGCCTCCAACCGCCCAGTCGAGCCGCCCACGAACTGCAGAGACACACACCGTCAACACCGCTCCGCTGTTGGCGGTCACTTTGCATCGTCCACTCAGCTCTACTTCCTCCTGCACCACATCAATCCATCCCTTCTTCTGCTGCTGTACCACATCAGTCCATCCCTTCTTCTGCTGCTGTACCACATCAGTCCATCCCTTCTTCTGCTGCTGTACCACATCAGTCCATCCCTTCTGCTGCTGTACCACATCAGTCCATCCCTTCTGCTGCTGTACCACATCAATCCATCCCTTGTCCTCCTGTACCACATCAGTCCATCCCTTCTTCTGCTGCTGTACCACATCAGTCCATCCCTTCTGCTGTACCACATCAATCCATCCCTTGTCCTCCTGTACCACATCAGTCCATCCCTTCTTCTGCTGCTGTACCACATCAGTCCATCCCTTATGCTGTACCACATCAATCCATCCCTTGTCCTCCTGTACCACATCAGTCCATCCCTTCTTCTGCTGCTGTACCACATCAGTCCATCCTTTCTGCTGTACCACATCAATCCATCCCTTGTCCTCCTGTACCACATCAGTCCATCCCTTCTTCTGCTGCTGTACCACATCAGTCCATCCCTTCTGCTGTACCACATCAATCCATCCCTTGTCCTCCTGTACCACATCAGTCCATCCCTTCTTCTGCTGCTGTACCACATCAGTCCATCCTTTCTGCTGTACCACATCAATCCATCCCTTGTCCTCCTGTACCACATCAGTCCATCCCTTCTTCTGCTGCTGTACCACATCAGTCCATCCTTTCTGCTGTACCACATCAATCCATCCCTTGTCCTCCTGTACCACATCAGTCCATCCCTTCTTCTGCTGCTGTACCACATCAGTCCATCCCTTCTGCTGTACCACATCAATCCATCCCTTCTGCTGCTGTACCACATCAGTCCATCCCTTCTCATGCTGTACCACATCAGTCCATCCCTTATCCTCCTGTACCACATCAATCCCCATTCCATTTAGCAAGGCCGTAACCATGAAGTCAACATTGGGGGGGGGCAAATCTTCCAGGGGGTCTGGTGGTCCCCACCCCCCGAAAAAAAAATCTAAATTTGAAAACTCATTTCCTGCCTAAAATATAAAAAATTCACTAACACACAGGATGGATTTTTTTTTTACAATAATGTCTAGTAGTGTATTGTATTACATTGCTCTGTTTTTTCTGTTTTACCTTTTATTGTGTCATTGTATGTAATGGCAGAGATTAGGGATTAATAAAGTACAACCATAACCACAATCATTTCAACAGAAATATATTTTATAGCAATATATTGGGGGGGGGGACATTTTGAGCATGTTTGAATATTGGGGGGAGATGTGTGTCCCCCGATATATATTATAATTACTGCCTTGCCATTGAGCTCCCTCTATCCGACCAAACAGTAAGCTGCCTGGACATGAGATTGGATGGGCGTGCGGGCTCCATGACCCAGAACAACACAGCCTCACTCGCCGGAGACATCTCACTGACGGCACTTTGTCCAGATCTTTCAAAGGTCTGCGAGCTCCTCGCGCAAATCCAGTCTCGTTAAAACCAGGATGGATCTTAGCCAGGACCAGCATGCACATTTCAAACCGGCGCAGACGTTCCATTGCTAAGCGGCCCACGTTTCACAAGCGCAGAGAAGGGTGAGTTAGGAGCCAGAACCAGTCCACCGGACCTCCTGTATTCCACTGAGGTCCATGCGATACCGGTCCAGCTTCTGACAGGAATCGCAGACTCTCCTCCGCCGTGAGCATGCGGACATTCTACGTGGCCAGCCGCAGTGGGGTTGTATTTTTTTTTCTGTGTGAAACCCCAAGGGGGGGATTCAGTCTCCTGCCTGCAACAAAACGGGGGTTTGGCTAGAAGATTCTGGAGACGCCTGTCCCTCGGGGCCTCTAACGGAAGTTGAGTTTGATCTTCATGGTTTTTGTTTGTAATTTAGTTTGAAGGGTTACCAGCCCCAGAGCCCCTCTTGGCCAGTGTGGCAGCTGTGAACTGACGTTAGGGTAACAGCTGATGAGTATCAACATTTCCACCCAATGGCGTTGCCCACAGCACACCAGAGTGTTTACCATGTGGTAACTATTGATGTGGGGTTGTTTCGCGAGTCTCATACACAGTGCCGGATTAAGCTAGTGCGGGGCCTGTAGCATATGTTATAATGGGGCCCTAAATAAAAAAAACACATAATTATTAAAACACAAATGTTTGACTTGCACAGTAAAGTTATTGCATTTTTTCATTTCCTATATAGCCAGATAATACGACAAATCGCTAACCTTAAACATCCCGTCGTTCGTAAAAGTTGAAGGCGGTATAGTACTATAGTAATAGAGCAAGTGCAGAAACACTGAACCGGAATTGTAGCTTGAAAGCACTTAGCGCGGGGCCCTTGAAAGTGCAGGGCCCGTAGCATATGTAGCTGCTTTTGCTACTAGGATAAATCGACACTGCTCATACCCACGCATTCACTCACCCACTCACAGACTTAGACTCGCATAGAGACACGGTGGCGAGATGTATGTAGTTTGTATTTTTTCCCCGTGGTCTCGTGGATTTTTCTCCAGGTCCTCGGGTTTTTCCCTCCACATTTATAAACATACGTTTAGAGTATTTGGCTGATGCTATATATTTACACGTGGTAAGCCACTTCGTTGAGCTATCATTTGTGGCCAGGTTGCTTCTGAAATAGAGCTATATCGCTCAGTTGGCCTCACTTTAAATCGAAAAATAAAAAAAGTTTAGTGTAGTACACATCGACTCAAATAGAAACCCACAGCCCCCTACTGGCAGACTCATACTCATAGACTCTTTGTTGTACGCTATCCATTATTTAAACAGGAGATGAAACAAATCATAATTGTTTTTTTACCCTTTTATCTGGTAACAAAACTGACACCTTTTTTTACAAGGAGTCATGTTTGCATTGACCACAATACCTGCGGTCGGAATGCAAACAAAATAACACAACTCTGATAATGTATGCACTGTCCTTGAAATTGATTGGTCCACACCCGAGACAGCTTTTCTTAGAGCCTAGTCTCATATGGTGTTGGACCAGATGACGCCAAAAGGCGCACAACTCACAGACAATGCACCATCAGAGTATGAGAGCTCGGGGTAAGCATTTACACCATTGAAAAGGTGTCAGTTTTGTTGACAGATAAAAGGCTAAAAAATTAATTATCATATTTTGCTACTGGCAAAGGAGGTTCCAATGATGAAACAAATAAATCGATACACATGAAACAACTTGCTACTAGAAAGGGTGACCTGGGTTATATAGAGACACATAAACCTACGTAGACCATGACACTCACACCCACAGTTCCCTACTGGCAAACTAATGACCACTTTGCAGGCCATTTCTGTGTTCAGCTTGTGCCACGTGGGGACAGCTACCACTTGGGGGTCCCCTGGCATTATAACTATGCCCTTTGAAACTTGCTTTTTTTACTATGGGTGCAATTTACAAAGACGCACGGAGATGTTAATTACATCATATTATTCTTCATCCAGCAATGGATAAACCACGATGGTGATGACAAAAGCATGGTGCTATGTGTTAGCGGCCGATGTGAGAGCAGGAGGTGATGGGATAGAAGAGAGGGGACCGTTAGGGATTCAATAATTACCCCCTCATCCGAGGGTGAGTGAGTGGGGGTCACTTGAAAGGCAAACATCAGCCCAGGAAATTGTAAAGAGTCCCATTAAAAAATAAACTCAACACATTCGTCAATAGCACTACCTTAAAAGGAAAATTATAAAATAGGCTGTGATTTCAAAACGTAAGGACCATTGAAACATGACGGTAAACTGAAGTGGGAAAGTAACGGAAGTAACCTGGCAGAATTACTTTGGTAACGCGTCAGAGTAACGGAAGTAACGTGTCAAGCGTAACGGAAGTATCGTTCAAAATTAACCGAAGTAACATGGCAGAGTGAAGAACACCTACTTCTTGTGGAAAGGTGACTTCTATAAACAAAAGGAAGGAGCAGCAATGGGCTCTCCTTTGTCTCCTGAGATAGCGAATTTGTACATGGAAGATTTTGAAACAAAAGCAATAGCTTCAAGCACAACACTAAAACCCTCTGCTTGGTTTAGATATGTGGATGACACATTGGTGGTCTGGCCACACGGCAAAGATACACTTAACGAATTTCTAAATTATCTCAACTCGCAAAACCCATCCATCCAGTTCACCATGGAAGTGGAAGCTGACAGAACTCTACCATTTCTGGATATTCTGCTCAGATGGGGTCAAAATGGTAAAATAACACAGCGTTTACTGAAAGAAAACTCATACTGATGCCTATCTGAATGCAAAGTCACACCATCACCCGGCATAGAAATCTGCTCTTATCAAGACGCTCATTCATCGGACTAAGAAAGTGTCAGATGGTGACAGTCTGAGAAGTGAAATTAAACATGTTAAAGAAGCGCTGCAAATTAACTGCCCAAGTAATTAAAACGATAAAAAATACTGTACATTGCGGGAGTAACTGATAAACTAGGCAGATGTTGGGAAAAACAAAACATCCGAGTCAGATTTGGCACGGTACATAAAATACAGAAATTAATATCTGGTGCAAAAGATGTATTAACGAAGCTATCAACAGAAGGTGTGTACAGGATTAACTGCACTTGCAGTAAATGCTATGTTGGGCCCACAGGACGATTGATCAGCATGAGACTAAAAGAACACCAAATAAATATTAAATACTCCCAAATACAACTGTCAGCAGTCGAAGTATCGTGGTAGAGTATGGAAAGTAACGTGGTAGAGTATGGAAAGTAACGTGGTAGAGTAACGAAAGTAACGTGATAGAGTAGCGGAAATACCGTTTAAAATAATCCGAAGTAACGTGGCAGAGTATGGAAAGTAACGTGGTAGAGTAACGAAAGTAACGCGGTAGAGTAACGAAAGTAACGCGTCATAGTAGAGGAAATACCGTTTAAAATAATCCGAAGTAACGTGGTAGAGTATGGAAAGTAACGTGGTAGAGTTACGAAAGTAACGTGATAGAGTAACGAAAGTAACGCGTCAGAGTCGCGGAAATATAGTTTAAAATAATCCGAAGTAACGTGGTAGAGTATGGAAAGTAAGGTGGTAGAGTAACGAACGTAACGCGTCAGAGTAGCTGAAATATCGTTTAAAATGAACCGAAGTAACGTGACATAGTAACGAAAGTAACGTGGTAGAGTAACGAAATTAACGTGTTCGGGTCTCCCTGGTCTCCCATTGCCGCAGTGACCCCTGCCCGCCAGGGTCATTTGTGTGAGTGCGTGTTGGCGTGACGTCACTGGCGGGGGGGGGTGCATCACGAGGCACATTCCAATTGCGTGACGTCACCCCCCTTCGTTCGCCCCTCCCCCCTCATTCGCCCCCCTCCCCCACCCACTCCTGCCACCCGCTCGTCACGTGGCCACTCGTTGACTCTTCCCATTGGCGGGCCGGCTGTCTCCTTGACGCGAGGTCACGTGCCGCGGAAGCGCGCGCGGCCCCCCCCGCCCCTCCACCCCCCCCCACTCCCTCTCTACGCCGGGAGAAGAAGCCGCGACGCCATGAAGATCTGGACCTCGGAACATGTGTTCAAGTGAGTCGCGGGGGGCAAGGGTCTAATAGGGGGTCTTAAAGGGGTTCTGTAGGGGTCTTGTAGGGGGCTAACACTGAGGTGTGTGTTCAAGTGAGTTGGGAGGGGGCAGGGGTCTAATAGGGGGTCTTACAGGGGTCTCGTAGGGGGCCTTACTTGAGTCCTATAGGGGTCTGGTAGGGGCTTACTCTGGGTGTGTGTTCAAGTGAGTCGCGGGGGGCATGGGTCTCGTAGGGGGCCTTACAGGGGTTCTATTGGGGTCTCGTAGGGGGCTTACTCTGGGTGTGTGTTCAAGTGAGTCGGGGGGGGCATGGGTCTCGTAGGGGGCCTTACAGGGGTTCTATTGGGGTCTCGTAGGGGGCTTACTCTGGGTGTGTGTTCAAGTGAGTCGTGGGGGGCAAGGGTCTAATAGGGGGTCTTAAAGGGGTTCTATAGGGTTCTAGTAGGGGGCTTACTCTGAGGTGTGTGTTCAAGTGAGTCGTGGGGGGCAAGGGTCTAATAGGGGGTCTTAAAGGGGTTCTATAGGGTTCTCGTAGGGGGCTTACTCTGAGGTGTGTGTTCACGTGAGTCGTGGGGGGCATGGGTCTAATAGGGGGCTTTACAGGGGTTCTATAGGGGTCTAGTAGGGGGCTTACTCTGAGGTGTGTGTTCAAGTGAGTCGTGGGGGGCATGGGTCTAATAGGGGGCCTTACAGGGGTTCTATAGGAGTCTAGTAGGGGGCTTACTCTGAGGTGTGTGTTCAAGTGAGTCGGGGGGGGCATGGGTCTCATAGGGGGCTAACACTGCGGTTTGTGTGTTCACGTGAGTCGGGGGTCAGGGGTCTCGTAGGGGGTCTAACACTGGGGGGGTGTTCAACTAAATCGGGGGTCAGGGTCCTGTAGGGGTCTCGTAGGGGGGTGATGAGGATCCAACGCCCGCCAACTCTGTCCACAGGGAGATTCGCGTGGAATGTTCTCGCGAACGCGATGTACACGCTGCCGCCTGTAAGAGGGTGGTTGCATGGGGGGGAGGGGGTGTACGTGTTAAGTTGTTGTGGTATTGCGTTACAATTATTTTATTTACAGAAGCCTTTGTAGGACAGGGGTCAAACGGGATTCTATAACGGTCCAGGTGACGGGTTTGTAGGGGTGTATATATATAGGGGATATCAGGGCTCTATTGGGATACGCGTGCAATTGAGGGGGCTATAGGGAGGCTATTGGGGTACATAGGAGGTACAGTATATGGATGACTTCTGTACAGGGACATGACGAACTTCCCAGGTGGATATGCAAAGTGATGTGCACTGGTCTGACGTTAATAGGGGATTTGTGTGGGTGGGTCACGTCTAACGATGGTTCAAGCAGCGATATTCAAGTGAGGGGATCATAAACACCCCCTTGAGACGGGGTCCTGACTGGGGGTGTACACGTGGGGGGAAGGGACTAACTCTGTGGGGGTCTTCACGAGGATTGTAGGAAGCCCTGGATGGTTATCTTGCACGGGTCTAAGTACGTCTTAACAGGCTATGTGAGGAGCCGGCGACCAGAGTTCGATTCCCGCTCACGGCGGCCTGAACCGGTTCTGGGCCGCCCCTAGGTCGACTCGGTCTCGAATGTGCAGCTGGTGTGCAGCTGGTGTGCGGTGTGTAAACATCGCCACTGGGGAGACAAAGGCGGCCGGGGGTGGTGTTGGCCACCCACCCCCCCACCGGCCTTCATAGGCGCTACTCGCTAACAGCACTTGCCCCTACAGTCTGTGACGGGCTACACGTGGGTCTGTGTGTATGTGTCCCCACGGGGTGTGTAGGTGATCTGTGAGGTAGGGGGGGGTCTATAGGCGTCTTGTAGGGGGTCTATAGGGGTCTATAGGGGGTCTATAGGGGGTCCTGTAGGGGGTCTATAGGGTCCTGTAGGGGTCCTGTAGGGGGTCTATAGGGGTCCTGTAGGGGGTCTATATGGGGTCCTGTAGGGGGTCTATAGGGGTCCTGTAGGGGTCCAAAGTGTCTCTCCCGGGGGCTTCAAAGTCCCCACGCGCCCTGGGCCCCCCCCCCCCCGGTGTTGCGTAACGGAAAGTGACGCAATCACTCGCGCGCCATCGCCCGCCGTCGATTCCGCCTCAAACTGAATCGATTCCTCCATTACATTTTTTTAATTTTAGTTGTAGCGGCTTCTCGTGGCAACCGTTCCGTGCACTCGGCAGTAACGACAACCACAATAATAATCACGATAGCGACGAGTCTAAGGTGTTTGAACGCCGCAAGCAATGCGGCGTTGCGGCCGGATGTGACAGGAATCGTTTGCGTCGATTCACCGCTCACCCACCGTAATCGTTAAATCACCGGGACACGATGCGGTCGTTGACATCGAATCGTTCTGTGGTAATCGATCGCCGTCGATTCCTTTGAATCGTGTTACGCAAAGCTGACGCAGGGAACTGAAGGAGGGCCATTGACCGAAACGTCGCCCGTCGATTGTGTTCTTGACGAACGTCAGTTTAACACGTTAGGCCCGTCGCGAGCAATTTCCAAAATGTAGGTTTAGTTTGTTGGGTTAGATGGCGTAGAGCAAATTGTAAATGTGGATTCATTCTCCCAACACAGCGGGCCGGTGCTGTACCTTTACTCATTGGCCGTGTCGGGTGGTGGCGGGTTTAACGACACATTTATATATTTACGCGATCTAACACAAAAAAAAATCTTTAAGAAAAATCTTGAGAAATTTGTTGTGCGGGTTTTTGTTTTATTACTGGAGGCCCATTGACCGAAGCGTCGCCTATTTTTTTTTTGTCCTTTCAACAACGTTCCCACAACGTTCCCACAACGTTGTGGGAACATTGTGCGCAGGCCCTCATTTGACCTCGGCAGCATGCGCTTCGGGGTCGTTTTTGTGAAGGCATCGATCCTCGAATCGAAACGCGTTGCGTGTCAGCGAATCGAATCGGTTGCGGCTTAGAGGATTGGGTCCGGTGTCTTAAGGCGTGGAGGAGGCGGGGGGGGAGGGGTAAATGGGAGGATGGAGGGAGGGGCCGAGGGGTCAAAAGCGGACAGGGTCACCCCAAGGTCGCAACGCACCCCCCCCCCCCCACATACACCCCCCCCACTTCTCCCTTGCCCCCCCCCTCACCCTCATCGAATGTCCACCCCTTGTGCCCTCTCCCATTACGACACCACCCCCCTCACCTCCCCCCCTACTTGTCTGTCCCCCCTCCCCCTCCTCCCCCCACCATCATTGTCCCTGACCTGGCTGTGTGCGTGCACATGCGGGGCTGTGTGTGCGGCGGGTAGGGGAGCGATGGCGCAGCGGTTAGCGCTACGAACCCCGGCCGCACGGGTTCAACTCCCGCTCACGGCCGACACCGGCGGCGATTATTATCTGAACCGGTCCTGGGCCTCCCCTAGGTCGACTCAGCCTGAAATGAGTACTGTGCCTAGTGCGGCGTGTAAACATCGCCACCCCCTCGTGAGCCGTGCCGGCCTTGGTAGGTGCTCGCTAGCAGCGCTTGCCCCAACAGTCTGTTAAGGCTACACGGGGGATCTTTGTATTTGTACGCGCCTCTGTGCATGCCTGTGTGTGTACATGTGCGAGTCTGTCTCCGTGTGTGTGTGAGGACACGCGATGGTGCAGTGGTAAGCGCACTGCTGTACGAACCCGGCAACTTGAGTTCGATTCCCGCTTGCCACAATTAACAGCGGCGAACATTTTAACCAAATGAGGCCTATGAAGGCCGGCACGGCACACCAGGGGGTAGTCATTCGAGCCACCCCCTCGTGTGCCGGCCTTCATCGGTGCCGCTCGCTGCACGACGAACCCGGCGACCCCAGTTCGATTCCCGCTCACGGCCAAACACCACAGTGACGGTTATTCTGAGTCAGTCCTGGGCCTCCCCTAGGTAGACTCGGCCTCACAATGAGTACCTGGCGCGGTGTGTAAACATCGCCACTGGGGAGACAAAGGCGGTCGGGCGTGGTTCTGGCCACCCACCCTCTCGTGTGCCGTTCCGGCCTTCATCGGTGCCGCTCGCTAACAGCACTTGCCCCAACGGTCTGTCGAAGCTACACGGGTGATCTTTGTCTTTGTGTGAGCAGCCACCCGTGGGAGACGGTGACGCAGGCGGCGATGCGCAAGTACCCCAACCCGATGAACCCGAGCGTGGTGGGGGTGGACGTGGTGGGGCGGCACGTGGACGCGGCCGGGCAGCTCCACTCGCATCGCCTGCTCAGCACCGAGTGGGGCCTGCCCAGCCTCGTGAGATCCGTACGTACACGGCGCGTGAGAGATGCGTGTGTGTGCACGTCGCGTGCGTGTGTACACGTTGTGTGTGAGTCCGTGCGTACACGTCACGTGCGTGTGTACACATCACGTGAGATGCGTGTGTACACGTGGCGTGCGTGTGTACACATCGCGTGAGATGCGTGTGTACACGTCGTGTGCGTGTGTACACGTCGCGTGAGATGCGTGTGTACACGTCGTGTGCGTGTGTACACATCGCGTGAGATGCGTGTGTACACGTCGCGTGAGATGCGTGTGTACACGTCGCGTGAGATGCGTGTGTACACGTCGCGTGAGATGCGTGTGTACACGTCGTGTGCGTGTGTACACGTCGCGTGAGATGCGTGTGTACCCGTCGCGTGAGATGCGTGTGTACACGTCGCGTGAGGTGCGTGCGTACACGTCGCGTGAGGTGCGTGCGTACACGTCGCGTGAGGTGCGTGCGTACACGTTGTGTGTGAGTCCGTGCGTACACGTCACGTGCGTGTGTACACATCACGTGAGATGCGTGTGTACACGTGGCGTGCGTGTGTACACGTCACGTAAGATGCGTGTGTACACGTCGCGTGAGATGCGTGTGTACACGTCGTGTGCGTGTGTACACATCGCGTGAGATGCGTGTGTACACGTCGCGTGAGATGCGTGTGTACACGTCGCGTGAGATGCGTGTGTACACGTCGCGTGAGATGCGTGTGTACACGTCGTGTGCGTGTGTACACGTCGCGTGAGATGCGTGTGTACACGTCGCGTGAGATGCGTGTGTACACGTCGCGTGAGATGCGTGTGTACACGTCGCGTGAGGTGCGTGCGTACACGTCGCGTGAGGTGCGTGCGTACACGTCGCGTGAGGTGTGTGCGTACACGTCGCGTGAGGTGCGTGTGTACACGCCGTGTGAGATGCGTGTGTACACGTCGTGTGAGATGCGTGTGTACACGTACACGTCACGTGATATGCGTGTGTACACGTCGCGTGAGATGCGTGTGTACACGTCTCGTGCGTGTGTACACGTCACGTGAGATGCGTGCGTACACGTCGCGTGCGTGCGCGCGCGGAATCCGATCACAATCTTGTGATCGGATTCTTGTGTCAAGATTGGCCTCTGTGTAGGAGGCTCGTGAAGGACGCTGTTGGGCAGGCCGGAGGCAGTCACCCTTCAGCAATAGCGGAGGGCGGAGCAGCGACGGTCACAACAACGAGCGGAGCACTGGGCGACTAAAAACACAGCAAGTTGCACAGTAGTGGGGCACACGTGGTGCATCTGCCGGTCATCTCAGTCAGTCGACCCCACGGCACCCGCTGGGTCTGTCCCGTGACCCCCTGCCAGCAGCGAGAGGCTTCCACGCTTACATGCGACAGATTGAAAGTGCACCTAGCCTGGCGCTAGCCTTGTGGTGAATCGATTGAGCGGGAGTGTGAGCGTACGTGTTGTTGTTTTGCAGCTCTTAGGAACGGGCAGAACCAAAACCTACGTCAAGGAACATTCGATCGTGAACCCAACCCAGAGGACGATGGAGTTAAAGTCAACAAACGTGAGTTTTTCAAATCATCTCCCATCACAGCGGTGGGAACAGTGTTTATTGAAACTCGATTGTCGATTTAAAGCTTTCGTGACTGCAGAGATTCATCTTCTTGGTTCTTTCGGTAAAGTCACGTAGAAGGGAAATAAAAAAAATAATAATAAAAGTAATAAAATATTTCTCGCAACGTTTCGGCCACAACGCAAGCAGCCGTCCTCAGGTGAAGAACAGGTCTGTCGGAAAGACAGCGTCTGAATGAATTCAGTCGGAAAGACAGCATCTGAATGAATTCAGACGGAAAGACCTGTTCTTCACCTGAGGACGGCTGCTTGCGTTGTGGCCGAAACGTCGTGAGAACTATTTTATTATGTTGTATTTTTATTATTTCCCTTCTACGTGACTTTACCGAAAGAACCGAGAAGATCGATTAGTGTCGGTCGGCTAAACACTTCCGAGGGAGAAAATCACATCGGCGAAAGCAATCGATCACGTAACAAATTGAGTTTTCAATATTAAATGTTAATTATGTCACATCTAAAACGAAAATAGATTCATTCATGAAAATGTTTTCACGGTTTTACATTTATGTAAAAAAAAACAATCGCTAAACTGGTCCAGGACGTACATCCCAGAGATACAGAATTAAACCCACCGATATGCTTGTGAACACAGCAGTACCGGGGTCCGTAGTGTGTAAGCCGACGGGTTGTGGCGAGTAGTGATCTCCTTCGCCTGGTATACAAGACCGCGTGGGTTCGATCCCAACCCTGACGCCTGCTGCTGTATATTTGGAGTTTGCGTGTCTCTCTCTCATCATCATCACGGTGGCTAGGAGATGTTAACTACCTCGCCTGGTATACAAGACCGCGTGGGTTCGATCCCAACCCTGACGCCTGCTGCTGTATATTTGGAGTTTGCGTGTCTCTCTCTCATCATCATCACGGTGGCTAGGAGATGTTAACTACCTCGCCTGGTATACAAGACCGCGTGGGTTCGATCCCAACCCTGACACCTGCTGCTGTATATTTGGAGTTTGCGTGTCTCTCTCTCATCATCATCACGGTGGCTAGGAGATGTTAACTACCTCGCCTGGTATACAAGACCGCGTGGGTTCGATCCCAACCCTGACACCTGCTGCTGTATATTTGGAGTTTGCGTGTCTCTCTCTCATCATCATCACGGTGGCTAGGAGATGTTAACTACCTCGCCTGGTATACAAGACCGCGTGGGTTCGATCCCAACCCTGACGCCTGCTGCTGTATATTTGGAGTTTGCGTGTCTCTCTCTCTCTGTCGTCGCGTGGGTTTTTCTCCGGGTCCTCCGCTTTTTCCCTCCACATTTAGAATCAACGTCACGCTTTTAGGGTATTCTGCTGCTATGCATTTCCACGTGACTAGCCACTTCGTTGAGCTATCATTTGTGGCCGGGTTGCTTCTGAAAAAGAGCTGTACAGCTCGGTGGGTTTTTTTCTGCTCAAAAAAAAAATGGTTGATATTTGTTCTAGTAGTAGGTTTTTACCCTTTCAACTGGTACAAAACTGACACCTTTATACAAGGCATCATGTTTGCAATAACCGCAACACAAGCAGTGAAAATGCAAACAAAAAGAAACAACTCTGATAATGGTAATGATATGCACTGTCATTACCATTATCAGAGTTGTTTCTTTTTGTTTGCATTTTGGCTGCTTGTGTTGCAGTTATTGCAAACATGATGCCTTGTATTTTTCGATTTAAAGCTTTCGTGACTGCAGGGATTCATCGTCTTGGTTCTTTCGGTAAAGTCACGTAGAAGGAAAATAATAAAATTATAAAAATAAAACATAATAAAATAATTCTCAAGCAAGCAGCCGTCTTCAGGTGGAGAACAGGTCTGTCCACCTGAAGACGGCTGCTTGCGTTGTGGCCGAAACGTCGTGAGAATTATTTTATTATGTTTAATTTTTATTACTTTATTATTTTCCTTCTACGTGACTTTACCAAAAGAACCAAGACGATGATGCCTTGCATAAAGGTGTCAGTTTTGTACCAGTTTAAAGGGTAAAAACCTACCACTATATTTTGCCACTGGTAAAGGAGATGTCTCATAGTTGTATTTGTGTTGTCGTTGCTGCCGTTCCGCAGATCACGCTCACAAACCTCGTGTCGGTGGACGAGCGCCTCGTGTACAAGCCGCACCCTGACGATGCCGAGAAGTAAGCCCGGCCTGCGGCCTGCGCTTTCTCTATGCTACGAGCGTGCACTGCTCGTACCGTGTGCGCTGTACTGTTGTGTGTGCTGCACGTGTACTGTGCAATTGCTGTGCTGTGTGCGTACTGTGTGCGCGCTGTCTGCTTTGTTTACTGCACTGCACTGGGCTGCTTGGCTTGTATATGTGCGTTGTACACGTGTGTGCTGTACTGTCGTGTGTGCTGCATGTGTACTGTGCAATTGCTGTGCTGTACGTGTGCTGTGCGCGTACTGTGTGTGCGCTGTCTGCTTTGTTTACTGCGCTGCACTGGGCTGCTTATGCACAATGTGTGTGCTGCTTGGCTTGTATATGTGCGTTGTACACGTGTGTGCTGTACTGTCATGTGTGCTGCATGTGTACTGTGCAATTGCTGTGCGTGTGCTGTGCGCGTACTGTGTGCGCGCTGTCTGCTTTGTTTATATGTGTGCTGCTTGCTTTGTGTACTTGCTGTGTGTGCTATACCTCCTGCCAGCGGGGGCCTTCGACACTTCAGGTGGTCTCAAAAAGTCCAACTAGCTTGGCACAAGCGTCGTGGTGACGTCACCGCCACTGAGTGGCGAACGCCCGTTGTTGTCGTTATACACGCGTGCGTGTGCTCTGTGCGCGCGTGCAGGACGATGCTCGTGCAGGAAGCCATCATCTCCGTCAAGGGCGTGAGCTTAGGCAGCTACCTGGAAGGACTCATGGCCAGCACCATCTCGGCAAACGCCAAAAAGGTGAAACGCCGCGGCCGCCGCCGCCGCCGCCCATCAACACTCGTCGTGAATTTTTGCCGACCGTCTACTGCAGTGTGACGAGTGAGCGAGCGCGTCGCGACGGCGATCGTCCGATAACCGGCGCGGGGCCGCTGTCCTGTCTCCGCAGGGGTGGGACGCTATTGAGTGGACAATACACAATGCAGGCCCTGCCGTTAGTTAGCCACATCGCTATTCCCTGCGGCTGTTACTCGCTGATGGGGTAACGACTCTTGTCTCCTGTACGCACACTGGGCATCGCTTCCATCGTTCGCCATGCCACCGCCGCTGTAGTTATTGCACGCACGTGCGCGCGTGTGTGTTGTAGCGTGCGCGCGCGTGTGTTGTAGCGTGTGTGGTGTGTGCAGTGTGTGCGTGCGGGCAGAAGGTTCGGTCAGTTGCTCTGTCTGCGGTGTCGCTGCCACCCTTCCATGCTTTCTTGTGATGGTCTCGGGGCTTAGTTTGTCTCAACTGAATCGTTGCGCCAGGTCGTTGACAGACTAACTCAGGGGTCGGCAACCTACGGCTCCGGAGCCGCATGCGGCTCTTTACGGGCTGCTTCTTGACGATATGTACGTGAGTACAGTATGTACTCAGATGCATTGCGGCTCTTGAAATACTGAATTTTGTACCGAATTGGAAAGAAATGGCTCTTCTTGTTATTTTAGTTGCCGACCCCTGGGCTAACTGGACGAGTAGGCGTACTGCGGCAGGTGTGCCGGCTGCGGAACTGTTGTCCGCACAGACTTGGCGGAGATTTAGGCCGTGTCAATCGATGGGTCTCTCGACCCGAGTGTTCGGACCTCAATGTGTAAATCTGTTGGTTTCAATTTGCTCGCCGACAATTTTTTGTCGGGTCACACATAGATTACCGGTCGGTGGCGCGCTTAATTCGTAAGTGGTGGCCGCAGCCATAGTGAGAGCTTGTTCTGGATGTGGTGTGCTGGGTAAGGAAAAACTCATGCTCGCCGACCCGTGACACACCCGGCTGACGTGATTAATCCCTGGGGGATCTGTTGAATAATATCTATTAACTATTTTTTATTTTATTTTACCAGGTAAAGGCCACCACTGAGCTAAATTGCTCTTTTTCAGAAGCCACCTGGCTATCACAAATGATTGCTCAACAAAGTGGCTTGTCACGTGGAAATTTACAGCAGCCAAACACTTTAAACGTACGTTTCTAAATCTGGAGGGGAAAATGGGAGGGCCCGGAGAAAATACCATGGGGAGAACATGTAAACTCCGCGACCTCCTGCATACCAGGCGAGGTAGTTAACATCTCCTAGCCACCGTGATGATGATGAGAGAGAGAGAGAGAGACGCAAACTCAAAATATACAGTAGCAGGCGTCATCAGGGTCGGGATCAAACCCACGACCTCCTGCATACCAGGCGAGGTAGTTAACATCTCATATTCTTAGGTTTTTTCGGTGAAGTCACGTATATAAAAAAATTAAAATTAATAAAAGTTAAATAAAATAAACATCTCGCCATTGACTGCTGGAGGCGGGGCCCTGTTTCTATGGATGTGCATGAAGCTTCCTTCCGCAATGCTCCACCGTTCACCTCGTTTTTTTTCTTTCTTTCCACCGCACAACCGAACCACGCCGGTGCCATGCCGAGCCAGTGCCCGGTGTGGCTCGTTCGGCACCGGCGCCGTTTTTCCACTGCCGTAGCCGAACCGTGCCACCAGCGTCGCAGACAGCGCACACGCTGTCCGTGCCCAGCCACGAGTCTGATTTGGACTTCCCGCAAGGCCTGTTCGGCTCGGTTCGCCTCGGCAGTGGAAAAACCACCCCTTGCCGTGATGGCCCCGTGCCGGCACGGCTTGGAAGTGACGGTGGAAAGAAGAGGCGTTCCTCTCCCGCATGTGCCCAGTGAACCCTGTGCCGAGCTCTTGCCTTGTCCAGTGTCCCACCCATGTGGCCTCCTCCATCTTGTCACCGCCACCTTCGCCGATACCCAGAATTACACCTGCCCCCCAACCACCAACCACCAACCAACCCTCCCCGCCCCCACCTTTTCCCGGGAGTGATTGCTTCACCATCACCTTTAGGAAGGTGTCGCTGACGTTCCCCGACTGGTGCAGTCTGAATGTGGTCTCTCTTAACGAGCTGCCCGCGTCCACCTCAACGTTAACTCGGAATCGAATCTGGACAAATTGGCGAATCGCTGGGGTGGGAGGGAAGCAGGAGGGAGGGGGGGCGGAGGGAGGGTTTTGGGGGGTAATGTTACCCCCCCTCCCTCCCTCCCTAATGATTATCATTATGACTCAATACTCCAACAAAGTGTTAAAACGGTTAAAAGCACGGTTTGCACGTGTGCGTAACCAGGCGTCCGTGTCCGGTTCAAAGCGGTTGAAAGCGCTGGCTGCTGCGTGGCGCTGCCGGCGATTGGCGAGCGCCTAACAACAACCGCCTTGAAACGATTACGACCCCCGCGTGCGCGCGCGCGAGTTGTTAGGTGGGGGCGGAGATGGCACGCACGCACGCACGCACGCACGCACAAACTCGCACGCGCGAGACACGCACGCACGCACATACGCCTGCACGCATTCGCTGTCACTCGCGCGTACATGCAAGACAAACGCGCGCAAACACACGTGCGAAACCCACAGAGACCGCCTGTTGCTAACGCCTTGCCGTGTGGGGTGGCCGCCGCCGTGGTGATGGCGGTGTGTGTGTGCGTTCGTGTGTGCGTGCGTGCGCGTGTGTGTGTGCGTGTCGACGGCGTGCGTCTCGCAGGGCCGCGAGGCGATGGAGTGGGTCATCGGCAAGATCAACGTGGAGATCGAGGAGCTGGCGGTGACGGCGTGCGGCAGCATGCACGAGCTCAAGAGCGCCATCTCCGGGGCGGCCGCAGCCACCGGGACCTCCTTCTAGGCTCACGGCGCCGGCCACAGCGAGCCCCCACGCCCACGGCAAAGTTTTTCCCGCGAGCGCCCGGCCCGGCTCGGCGCGGCACGCGGCTTCGAGGCGGTCGCCGGCACGGTGCGTGGTGCGATTGGCGTGGCGTCAAAGCCGTAGCCGGCACGGTTGTACGCCGATGAGGCGGTGACTCGATAGGGTGGCGGCGCGCGTGTGGTGTCGGAGCCGTTCCCACCGCGAGCGCCGCACCACCAGCACTTTCACCGCGCCACGCCGCCACGTGCGTCAAAGCCAGCCGGCGCACTGTTTACCATGCCAGCCGGCGCACTGTTTACCACACTACTTGGCGCACGGCTCTTCGACACCGCCGCACGTTGCTCTCATTGCTCGGAATCCTGTTTGCCATACGACTTGGCACCGATTGCCACGCTTCAACACACACAACACACAACACGCGCCACGCGCCGTCACGTGCGCCGAGAATCCCGGCCCCACGCCAAACAACCGTGGCGAATACGGAGAGGCTGTTATGAGTAGCGATTGTGTTTGCCATCGACACAACGAAATCATTGACCGGGGCGGGGCAGCGTTTACGTTAAATGCTGCCCCCCCTTTGTGCTAAAAGCGCCCCCCCCCCCCCGCGCGCTCTGTGCGGTCTCCGGCCATGAACTTGACAACCGAATTGGAACGTCGGTGCAGGGAAACGCTGCGGAGGATTTCTCGGTCGTGCCGCGCAACTCTCCCGCGTTGTGCCGGTCTCGCCGCCACGCTGCGTGTGCACGTGCGTGTGTGCGCGTGTGTGTGTGCGTGTGTGTGCGTGCGTGTGTGCGTGTGTGTGCGTGTGTGCGTGTGTGTGCGTGTGTGCACGTGTGTGTGCGTGCGTGTGTGTGTGTGTGTGCGTGCGTGTGTGTGCGTGTGTGCGCCCGCAAAAGTCCTCGCAGAATTCTCAATGTTCTTTATTCAAAAGGGGTGGGGGGGGGTCCTGCTGAGTTTCCACACAAGGGGCCACGATGCTGATTCTGCTGCTGCTGCGTGTCATCCTAACCGAGTAGTTGGGGGTAATTTTTGTTCAGCGTTGGGATGTTTGACCCCGTCCCCACATCGTGTTACATGGTTGTGTGGGCTATTTATTTTGTGTTCGTTGGGAGATTCTAAATTAGCTCGGGGAGCCTCACGTGCTGGGCGGGAGGGGGGGAGCGTCTTCGGGGAGCACAAATTATTGAATTGACCCCCGAAGAATCTCCCCAGCGCGTGGAGCGCGACGGGGGACGTCGGAAAGACATGGCGGTGCCCCGTGGCCATACCGTCGTTTGCGTGCTGGTGGACGCGCCCCCGGATAAGATTGGAACCGCGCCGTGTTTTACAGAACCCGACATCGAGGGTGGGATCATTTTTACGCAACCGATTTTATTTGGCGTCCGACGTCCTTGCCACCAAGTGTGAGCCGAGTCGTCGTCGGCGACGACCTGCGAGGGAGTGTGAGCTCCGGTCTTTCATCCGTTGTTAAAAGAAATGAACAAAAAAAATCCACACGGGGTCATGCCCCAAGGCTTGATAGTGAACGTCCGCAGGTCGTCGTCGGCAGCGACGAGACCGCCAGCCCTAGCAAGGACTTACAATGTCGACGCCAGTGATTGTGAAGTAGCACTTGGCTGTCAAGCTCATGCGCCAAGGGTTCACGCAACCGAGCTGGGGAGGGGCGCGCGTGCCTGCGTGCACACGGCGGTGATGCAGAGAGCTTCCCGGTTCAAAGTTCAAAGTTCGGGACAGGGCAATGGTGCCGCGGCTTCGGCAGCGGTCGCCTGCAGAGCTGGGGTGAGACCCCACTCCATACACCCCCCCCCCACTCAAGGTGTAGTACTGAGTGAGAACCCCCTCGTGTAAAGAACTCCCGTGGCAGGGATTCAATTCAGCCGTGGCTGTCGAGGTCAGCGACCCGGGAAAAATATTTCAAGAAAACCGGCACAACCGCATCCAGTTTACCTTTTTTTTTTTTTCCCCACAATGGAAGCATTAGCGTGCACGTGGCAGTCGCCGCCATGCTAAGTGCACGAAGGCCATCATGAAGGTCCGATGTTTCTCAGGCGCGTAGCATCGTCTGCCAGTAGAAGGCCACGTCGCTTCGTGGTTTTATCCCAATTCGGCAATTTTTCTGACCCGAGTTTCAAATCCGTAGCACGGTGCCAGGACAAGCGTGACCTCTACACTCTTGAGAACGTCACGACCGCCGCGGGATTATTGCGGTTGATACACACGCACAGCGTTAACCAGGGCGGCCGCTGAAATCAAACGGCTTTTATGACGAAGCAATGCCTGTGGCCTCGGCTCTTCACGTTGCCAGCCAGCCCACCCACCCACTCCAGTTGGTCTAACGGCCAAAACGAAGGAAAAAAAATCATTGAGACATTAAAAGCTTTGCCCTTATAACCTCGATCTGTAACAGGGCCTCGCTCTCTGCATCACTGCGCTCGATCTAGGGAACCACTCCGTATTCTGTTTTTGTAAGTCGCGGAGTCGTAGACCCTTAATACCATTTTAAGATGCAGTATTTATTTTTTTGTATTTATGGGTCTTTCTAAACATTGTGACACTGTCGGCTTGAATACTGGACCTGATGCAAGGCTCCTGGGAGCCCTAGTTCCTTGGCTTACCAATAAATTATTACAGGCGTGCGCTCTTGCCAATGTAAGCTGTCGTTTTTCGTGTGTGCGTGCGCGCGCGCGCGTGTTGAAACTGCACGCCCGTAGTTGAGATAACAAATTTCACCCGTGGCACACCCGACGGAGAAGTGGTGGAAGAGAGAGAGAGTCGAGGTGTCAGGGATTAGAGGATGATCATGAGAGGGGAGGGAAGAGAAAAGGTGTGGAACAAGAGAGCGGGAAGGGTTGCAGTGGACGTGGACGTCCCCAAGATGGACAAATCGGCGGAAGAGCTCAAGACAGAGGTCACAAACGGGTTTTGATTCCTTACCCGTACCCGGCCGCACCAGGGTCGCAAACGGGTACCCGTACCCGTCCGTACCCGGCCGGGTAGGGTACGGGTATCGGGTACCTGATTGCGACCTCTGTGATGAAGCCATGTTGCAGGCGCGGGTGGGTTGATTCTAGGAACTTGAATTGTGAGAAGAGACAAGACGTTGGGAAATGAGTGACAAACGGTTACTCACCAGTGACTCACGGCCTACCCGTACCCGGCCGCACCAGGGTCGCAAACGGCTACCCCGTACCTGGCCGGGTATGGGTAGCCGGGTATCGGGTAGGGTACGGGTATCGGGTACCCGGTTGCGACCTCTGGCTCAAGACGATCGGCATTGGGAAAGAGCGCCGGGCAGCAGAGAAAGAATGACGGCGCCGAGATGTCGGGGATGAGTTGTGCTTGTAGTCATAGGGTTTTTACCCTTTTAACTGGCAACAAAACTGACGCCTTTATACAAGGGATCATGTTTGCATTAACCACAACACTTACGGTCAAAATGCAAACAAAAACACAACTCTGATAATGAAATTGATTGGTCCACACCCGAGACAGCTTTTCTTCGAGCCTAGTCTCACATGGTGTTGGACCAGATGACGCCAAAAGGCGCACAACTCAAAGACGACGCACCATCTCTCTGATGGTGCGTTGCCAGTTGAAAGGGTAAAAACCTATTTATATTGCTACTGGCAAAGGAGGTCTTACAATGAGTTGTGCGTGTGTTGAACTTGTGTCTTTAGCACCGTACGCGGCCAAACCGTGCTCGTCAGAGATATGGGGGGGGGGGGGAAGGATGAAAAACTGGCACACAAAAATGCGGCTCTCAAAAAATGTTGCTTTTTAGGGTTTTAGGTGAACGCTATAAATTAAAAAATTAACCCGTAAAAACAAAGTTTTTCACTAAATCCTTTATATGCGTGGCGGCTAGAGTCCTCTCGTCCTCTGGCTTGAGATGGCTGCCACCTATGGGTCAGATGATTGCCTGCCACCATTAAGCAATTGGTAATTAAATATTTAAAAAAATTTCCCTAAACAGTGTAAAATTTTGGAAAAAAATTTTCACGAAAATGAATTGTCACGCACAACGAGTCTGTGTGCAAAATGTCAGCTCGATTGGATCACGGGAAGTGGGTTATAAAACGACCGAAAGATTTGCACGGTCGTAAGCGCGCAAGCAAGCAAGCGAACTTAATATAAAGGATAAAAAAAGATTGTCCTGGGTAAGGTCCACTGAGCCACCGCAGATCTTTGTAGTAATCCCTCCCCAACCAGGGGGGGGAGGGGTGAGGTTTCTGGATAAGGCAGTGGTAGGCAAATCTGTGGTTGGTTCAGTACAGGGCCTCTGGGAAAATAGAAGGGGTAGGTGATGATGAGAGGGTAGTGAAGAACGGGAGAATGAATAAGCAAGCACCATCGCTATAAACTAAAACAATATATTTGAGCAGGTAAAGCCCACTGAGATATTTAGTAATCCCTCACTAACCGTGGGGGTGAGATCCCTGGATAAGGCCGTGGTAGCCAAAATCCGCGGTTAGTTCAGTACAGGGCCTCTGGTAAAATAGGGGGGGGGGGGTGATGAGAGGGGAGGGAAAAGAGGGAGAATGAATAAGCAAGCACCACCGCTATTAACTAAAAAAATTATATTTTACCAGGTGAGGCCAACTGAGCTATTTAGTAATACTCTTAGGTTGTTTTCGGTAAAGTCACGTAGGTAAAAAAATAAAATTAAAAATTAATAAAAGGAATAATAGAAATAAAATAATAAAAATCACGACGTTTCGGAGGCAACACAAGTCTCCGTCATCAGGTGGGACCGTCACAGCTAAAATTTACTGTATCACTAGATTTACTGTATCACTTGATACAGTAAATGTAGCTGTGGCGGTTCCACCTGATGACGGAGACTTGTGTTGCCTCCGAAACGTCGTGATTTTGATTTTATTTCTATTATTACTTTTAGTAATTTTATTTTATTTCTATTATTACTTTCATAAATTTTTAATTTTCTTTTTTACCTACTTGACTTTACCGAAAAAAACCTAAGAGTATGAATCCTTGCAGTCACGAAAGCTTCAAATCTAGAGCTATTTAGTAATCCCTCACCAACCGTGGGGAATCGGTTTTTAAATAAGGGCTTATGGGAAAATATGGGGGGGGAGGGTTCGGTGATGAGAGTGAGAATGAATGAGCAAGCAGACGTCGCACGGAGCAGTCGGTGTCTGTTACACACACACGGAGCGGTGTGGGGGGGTGGGAGGGGTAGGGGGGGTGGGGGGGATGGGAGGGGTAGGGGGGGTGGTGGGGGGGTGGTGGGGGGGTGATGGGGGGGGTCCGAGGTGCACGCGTGCCAGGAGCTCGGCGCGTTAAGACGGTGGCTTGGGACGGGCTTTCATCCAGTGGTGGATTGAAAATGGCCCGATTAAACAATTTCGATTGATCACGGGACCTCTGTTTGAGACGAGGCTCTATAAAGAAAGCTGTCTCTTCTTCTTGGTTCTTTCGGTAAAGTCATCACGTAGAAGGGAAATAATAAAATAATAACAATTAAACATAATAAAATAAGTCTCACGACGTTTCGGCCACAACGCAAGCAGCCGTCCTCAGGTGAAGACCAGGTCTGTCGGGGAGACAGCGTCTGAAAGCTGTCTCTTATGTGGACCAATCAGTTTCAAAGACAATGCACCATATACCCACCAGAGCGTGTATTTTGTTTGCATGTTCGCCACAAGCATGCAGACACGATTCCTCGCAAGAGGTTTCTGCTTTGTGTTTGAACATCGTAACACAACTTGTTTTACTGCCATAAATGGTTACACAAACCATTCTCATATTTCATTACAATCGAGTGGGCGAGGCTGCTTGTTGCTTTGGACGAAAAGACGAAAAAAATGCGACAGCGCACGACCAACGAAACTCGGCCAAAGTTCAAATAGTTGCCGTGTTTGGAATGCGGCAAACCAGTTCGGGCCTCATCCGAGACGAGCGAGCGGGGCTAGTTGATGGTCCAGAGCTTGCCGCCTCACTCTGGGCCACTCACGATCAGCCGCCTCCTTATCCCATCGTCCACTGGTACAACAACCACGGCTGTTGCTATTGCGGTCAACTTAACTCGTTCTTTAGGTTTTTTTTGTTTTCGCCCACGTTGTAGGAAACTGTTTGACCAGATTCCTCCATCTCATCCAGACTGCGTGAAACCACCGCACTTTTCAGGCCACAACACACAGGCACTCACAATCACCCACACACCCACCCACTCACCACACTGTAGGCCACAACACACAGGCACACTCACCACACTGCAAGCCACAACACACAGGCACTCACACACACCCACCCACTCACCACACTGCAGGCCATAACACACAGGCACTCACACACACCCACCCACTCACCACACTGCAGGCCATAACACAGAGGCACTCACAATCACCCACACACACACCCACCCACTCGCCACACTTCAGGCCACAACACACAGGCACTCACAACACACACAGGCACTCACAACACTCACCCACACTCCCACTCACCACACTGTAGGTCACAGCACACAATCATACACACACACACTCAAACCACACTGTACAGAGGTGGTCCGGATGTAACCCCCAAATTGACCCCTAACATTGTTTTTCCCTATTTGTATATTCATTTCTGTCTTAAATAAACCTTACTTACAAATATTCCATTTTAAATCATTACATGGGGGGGGGGGGTCACAAGACATCTGGACCACACTGCAGGCTCACACATTTGTTTTAAATCCTTTATATTAAGTTCGCTTGCTTGCTTAGGACCGTGCAAATCTTTCGGTCGTTTTTTAACCCACTTCCCGTGATCCAATCGAGCTGACATTTTGCACACAGACTCGTTGTGCGTGACAATGCATGTTCGTGAAAAAATGTTTCCAAAATTTTACACTGTTTAGGGAATTTTTTAAAAATATTTAATTACCAATTGTTTAATGCTGCCAGACAATCATCTGACCCATAGGTGGCAGCCATCTCAAGCCAGAGGACGAGAGGACTCTAGCCGCCCAGATGCCAGGCATATAAAGGATTTATAGTGAAAAACTTTGTTTTTACGGGTTAATATTTTCTCGCTGGCTTTCATCCCCTCGCACTGCTCCTCCCAGCTTGGCAATCGCATCCCCTTCGTCTCTTTCAGCTCACAAGCCCCTGCGACGTCCCCCACCCACATTCTGGGAGACGCCTTCGCTCTGACACCTCGACTGCAACAACGACCACGACGACGAACGCTGTTTGTCGCTGGCCCTCTCCGGGCGTGTCAAAGAAATCAATATATATTTCTAGATTTGAAGCTTTCGTGACTGCAAGGATTCATATTTTAAGGTTTTTTTTCCGGTAAAGTCACGTAGGTAAAAAATTAATAAAAGTAAAATAAAAAATAAAATAAAAATCACGACGTTTCGGAGGCAACACAAGCTTCCGTCTTCAAGGTGGAACTGCCACAGCACGATAGCTGTATCAATTAATTTTATTAATTTTAATTTTTTACCCACGTGACTTTACCGAAAAAAACCTAAGAATATGAATCAATATATAATTTCGCCCACAAGAAATCCGGCGGCGTTGGCGTCACTTACCCAGACTCCCCATCTCCAAACCACGTGCGGGGCGGGGGGGGCGAGAGGGCGGGGCGAGATTGGCATTTAAATGATGACGTCACGCAGCGGGCGTGTCCGAGCCACGTGGCAGGCGCTACTCCTTATATGGAGCTGGCACAGAACGTGGCGCCACGTGACCTTCATCCGTGGGCACCCCCCCCACCACCACCACCACCCCCTCCTTTTGAGCCACGGGCTAGAGAAGAGATGGAGTGATGTGGTACAGGAGGACGTGGAGCTGAGTGGACTTGCCGATGACTGGTACCAGCGGTGTCAAGATCGGCCTCAGTGGAGGAGGCTCGTGAAGGACGCTACTGGGCAGTTGGAGGCAGTCGCCCTCCAGCAACAACGGAGGGCGGAGGAGCGACGCTCACAACAACGAGCGGAGCGCCAGGTGGCTAAAGCACAGCAAGTTGGCACAGTAGGGGGCACAGGTGGTGCATCGGCCGGTCATCTCAGTCAGTCGACCCGTGGCACCTGGGTCTGCCCAGTGACCTGCCAGCGGGCGTTCAACACTTCACGTGGCCTTAAAGTGCACATAGCCTGGCACAAGCGTCGTGGTGACGTCACCGTCAATTAGTGGCGAATGGCGGTTGTTGTTGTTTGAGCCACAAGAACTGGGATCTCTGATCCCTTGTTTGTTCCAACATTAAACAACGCAAACCGCACCACTGCTCTTACATTGAAACTGAACTATAATGCATGGCCGAACCACAGCATGCTCGCCGCTGCTTGCTGCAGAGTATTGCGGGTTGAGCACAGCAACTGCCCTGGTTAATACCACGACTACTACTCCAGGTGTATTAACCACAGGTGTCAACTGTAAAATAGAATAACGCACACGCGATCTGCTTCACAACGGACGTTTAAAATCCTGGGCCATCATTTAAAACAATAAAATAGGACGCGTGTGCAGGTGGCGCGGTCTAAATTTGATTACTCGCAAATTACTTAATTGGGAAGCCACGTAGCAATATTGTGCACTGATTGTAGCACAGCAAACAAAACTATTTTTTGTTCTACCAGGGAAAGGCCCACTGAGCTACGTAGCTTTTTCAGAAGCGACCTGGCCACAAATGACAGCTCAACGAAGTGGCTCATCATCATCATCACGTGGGAATATACAGCAGCCAAATGCTCTAAACGCGCGATGTTGATTCTAAACGTGCAGCGAAACAGCGGACGACCCGGAGAGAACATGCAAATATAGTGTACAGGTGTCGGGGTCGGGATTGAACCCACGACCTCCTGTACACCAGGCGAGGTAGTTAACATCTCCTAGCCACCGTGATGATGATGAGAGAGAGACGCAAACTCCAAATATACAGCAGCAGGCGTCAGGGTCGGGATCGAACCCACGACCTCCTGTGTACCAGGCGAGGTAGTTAACATCTCCTAGCCACCGTAGCGCGCAGGCCCCCCCCCCCCCCCCGAGACCCACGTGGCACTGCCCCGTGGCCCCGGACCTTCACGAACCCCTGGGTGGCACTGCCTGAAATAATCGGACATGGTCTATCCTCTGCTGGATGAAGCACCCCCCCCCCCCGGTCTGGTCGCCATCACTGCTGCAGTCACCTTGTCCCAGAGAGAGCCGTCACTGGGGGTTCCCTACCTCGATTCCGTCTCAATGTGTTCTGCATGGAAGGCATCGTATGAATAGCAAGCGGTGGGCAAGTGGGTGGGCGAGTGGGTAAGCGGGTGGGCGAGTGGATAAGTGGGCGGGTGACTAAGTGGGTGGGCGAGTAAGTGGGTGGGCGAGTGGGTAAGTGGGTGGGCGAGTGGGTAAGTGGGTGGGCGAGTAAGTGGGTGGGTGAGTAAGTGGGTGGGCGAGTAAGTGGGCGGGCGAGTGTGTAAGTGGGTGGGCGAGTGTGGAGAAGTGGGTGGACGAGTGGGTAAGTGGGTGGGCGAGTAAGTGGGTGGACGAGTGGGTAAGTGGGTGGGCGAGTGGGTAAGTGGGTGGGCGAGTAAGTGGGTGGGCGAGTGGGTAAGTGGGTGGGCGAGTAAGTGGGTGGACGAGTGGGTGAGTGGGTGGGCGAGTGGGTGAGTGGGTGGGCGAGTGGGTGAGCGGGCGAGTGGGCAAGCGGGCGGGCGAGTGGGTAAGCGGGCGAGCGAGCGGGCAAGCGGGTGGGCGAGTGGCTAAGCGGGCGGGCGAGTGGCTAAGCGGGTGGGCGAGTGGGTAAGCGGGTGGGCGAGTGGGCAAGTGGGCGGGCAAGTGGCTAAGTGGTTGGGCGAGTGGGTAAGCGAGTGGCTGAGTGGGTGGGCGAGTGGCTAAGCGGGTGGGCGAGTGGGTGAGCGAGTGGGTAAGTGGCTGAGCGAGTCAGTTGGCGGATGGGCGAGTGTGTACAACTGCCGCTGTGCTGCTTAGGCACAGACGTCTCTCGTTGCGGGGCACCTCAAGACGCACCGCGTGGGGTGCGTGCTGACAATATCAAGTCGTGGCAGCGACGCCTTACGAGCGTCGCAAGTTGCGGTGGGACTCCCAGCTGCGTGCAGCATGGCGAGGGGGAGCCAGACCGAGAACTCACGAGGAGACCCTTCAGAGCCACATCCACCACCGGCCCTTGCGAGTCACCCCGGCTCCACGTCCTCGCTGGGTACACCCTGCGCTGCACAGGGACAGCTGCCAATGGGCGGTGGGGGCTCCCCTTGGCCAGGCCGCGGGTGAGATGTGATGCGAGGTCGTTGCGAGTTGCCGAGGAGAGACTTTAATAGGTGGTAGTGCTGGGCCTATAAATGCAAATCCTGATCTTATCAAGTGGGCCACAATCAGGGCTTGGATTTCAGCTGCGTCTCTGTGCCAATCGGCCCGACCCCGAGAACATTCCGGGAGCACATCTAGGACAAGACCTCTTGCGATACGCCTGTGGCGAGCAGTCGTCATATGCCACACGTACTCCCAGACGACCCATGGCATGGTTTAGTGAGAAATATTCCTGCGCGTGCGAAGGTTTCCGCGGTTGTGCTGTCGCGGGCTGCGTCGCCAAAAGTGTTTCGGCACGGACACCCGACGTTTCGCTCCCGGTAGGTGCTGGTGGAGCGGGGGGGGGGGGGGGGCTTCGTTCCCGGCACGTGGAGCGCAACGTATTGACATCGTGCCCAAAATAAAATACCCCAGGCGAAGGGGGGGGGGGTAACACTGAAACACGACGAGAGATACTCGGATGAGAATATTAAAACTACCCCCCGCCCTTCCAACCCGGCCCCCCCACGCTCGCTCGCCAGGCAAGCGCGGTGAGCCCCCACCAAGGGTTTGCATCACGTCTGACCTTTGGGGGGCTCCAGTTCCGAGGATCCAGTGAATCCTGAATGCGGAAACGGTCACGTTTGAGTTGTTTTTATTTGAACAGCACAATCCTACGAATTGTAAAGTGCCCATAATATACTGGTAGTCGTTAAATATCTATCGTCAATGTGAGGTCATTTCACCATCCAACCCAATTAAACACCCGAAGGGCATTCATGCACTTGCAAAAAAAAAGGGGGTGATGGGGGGCACGGTAGGGCAGTAGGGAGGGCATCTGCGTGTCAGTCTGTGTCAATCCACGAGTACCCTGGTCGATTTGCAAGCGAGGGGGCGAGACGGACAAGGAGGACAATTACGAGGACGGCGACGATGACCTGTGGCCGCGGTGGCGTGCTGTTTTGCTGCCGCGGCGGTGAAGTGCCGTTTCACCACGGTGGTGGGGCGATCGCCGTTTCACCACGGCGGAGACAATCGCCGTTTCACCACGGTGGTGGGGGCGATCGCCGTTTCACCACGGCGGAGACAATCGCCGTTTCACCACGGTGGTGGGGCGATCGCCGTTTTACCACGGTGGTGGGGCGATCGCCGTTTCGCCGCGATGGTGGGGCGTTCGCCGTTTCGCCGTGGCGAAGACAATCGCCGTTTCACCACGGTGGTGGGGCGATCGCCGTTTTGCCGCGGCGATCGGCGACGATCGGCGTTTCGCCGCCGACCCGGCGGCCCTGCCTCTCGGGGGGGACGTGGACAAACGGCGCGAGTTCGGTCTGCACGAGATCCACTGTGCGCGTGCGCGTGAACATACAGTACTGTTTATTCCTCTTGAGTCATCAAACCACAAGATGAATTAACACGTAAAGAAAACACCAACTCTTGGACAAAATATCTTGATACAAACATGCTGCACTAAAACTGAAAACGCAGTAAAAGCTCATCTTATGTTCTTAAACTGCCCTTACTAAAGTTTAGCTGTGTAAGGCTCGAACTAAAAAGCAAAACTTAAGTTTTATTTTTTCCCCATATATATAATTTAGCAAGGACCAATGTGCTCACCATGGTGAAATTTCAAGCCGTTTTTGATTACTACAAGCAAGTTACAGTCAGAGATGGGTTTTTTTTATGGGTAAGACATTCAAACTACATGACAGAAGTGTAAAATCACCACAGGAAAAAAGACTGTCAGAAGAACAGGCAAATATTGTGTGTTATTTTCCGTATCACTAATCTGCTATAACCACTAAAGCAGTGGCACAATGGAAATACAGCACTGTGGTCAGAAAAGGTCGATAGCACACCAGCACAAATTTCACTACTTTCTTTCTCTGCTTTTTTAAACATTCAAGATCCGTCCTGGAACTGGATTTATCGTCCGTGATCATTTCTTTTTGCGATGATTTTTCGTCGCATCTGGAGATTCGTTCGGACTTTACTTTGCTAATCGATTCCTACGCACGCCTTGTCGTCGTTCTTGTTGTTGTTGTCGATCTTGCTTTCCTCCTTTACAATTATTCACCAGGATGGATTAAAAGACGCCTTTGTCAGCCACAGTTTTGCATGTGTGTGTGTGTGCGCGTGCACCCACTGTCCACCGTATAATTAAATACATTTTACATAACGCGGATCTTTATGGAGGACCGCGGGGTGGGTTGGGAGGGAGGGAGGGAGGGGGGGTAGGGGCGGGGTGGGGGTTAACCATTTTCTTTTTTGCACAGCGCCTCTCTCCACTATATGCACGAGATAATCTTTCAATGTTTCTGAACGTCGGCTATAGCAAACACCGTCCACACCCAACTGAAATGTAGAGGCTTTAAAATGCAAGGGGCGGAGGGGGGGGCGGGGGGGGTTATGCATTCTACAGCCCCGGCTGCCTGCGTCGCACACCGATGGCACCTCGGCGTTTTAGCGTTACAGCACCCAGCCCAACGCCTCGGTGGTTCGCATCCGCCAGACCCAGCCCGCCAGTTCCGTCAAGAAGGGGGTTTTCCTTTCGTACGTTTATAGGGTGTTTTTAGTTTTTTTAAACGACAAGATTTATCTTCTTCCGCTGCTGCCCACGACACCAACCAGAGGCCGCCCCACAAAATGCTCGCTTGCTCGCTCCCCCCGTCCCATCCGCTCACCCATGCACGTAAAAAAAACTCCCGCAAATCCTGGGGTCCGTAACGTGTGACACGTCAGATCTATTTAAAAGGCAAGAACTGGATATGATGCGCAATTATAGTTGAGTAATGGGGAGTTATTATTATCATCATTATCAAGACTGCAGCATTCAGGTGTGGGATGGGGAAGTGGTGGGTGGGGTGGGAGAGGGGAGGAGTGGGAGGGGGGGGGGGATGGTAGTTGTATGATTCCACCCTCCTTCCCCTACAGGATAAATTTACCCAAGAAAAAGCCCAGGAAGATGGCGGCGATGACGACAGCCAGAGAGGGGAAGGCGCTGGCGGTGCCCTCCTTCATCGAGAGCTGCTTGGGGCATCGCACTCATGCCGCTGCTGTCTACTTGGGCCCCGTGGCGCAGTCGGACGCCGTCTTCGTCCTGTCCAGAGAGGAGAGAGAGGAGAGAGAGGGGAGAGAGGGGAGAGAGGGGGGAGAGGGGGGAGAGAGGGAGAGGAGAGAGGGGGAGAGGGAGGGGGAGAGGGAGGGGGGAGAGAGGGGGAGAGAGGGGGGAGAGAGGGGGAGAGAGGGGGAGAGAGAGGGGGAGAGGGGAGGGGGAGAGAGAGGGGGAGAGGGAGAGAGAGAGAAGAGAGAGGGGGAGAGAGGAGAGAGGGGAGAGAGAGGAGGGAGAGGGACGGTGCGGAACCGCGGTCAGGCTCACGCTTGGACACGGCACGCGGGCGCCGCGAGGTGACACGGCCCCTCCCCCCGCCGCCCCCCTTCCACCCTCCCTTGTCCCCCCAACTTCTTTTTTGTGGCAGGGAAGGGTGAGT